>NW_026929304.1:10000-37491 GCF_032062105.1 Saccostrea cuccullata | reverse complement strand
TTATGAGGAGTATCAATTGAAACTATTTCACAGAAATTGCTATTTTTAGTAACCACGGCAACACCGTTCATCGAAATCAAAAACCGATATATAGAATTGTGTTACTCAGTGTAGTCTACTTGTGTGCCAAGTTATATTGAAATCAGACCAAAACTGTAGGAGGAGTAGCATTTTGAAAAACTGTTTACAGACAGTCAGACGGGCGGACGCCGGACGCATTACTATCGCATAGGCTCTTCTGGTCTCTGACCAGTAGAGCTAAAAACTGAAATGGTATGGAAGCTGGTAGGTTCCAGGAAGAAAAAATTATCTGACGGCCGCCACATTAGTAACTGGCGCCAGATAAGTCCCTTCTTCATAATATTTTCCTACCTGGCACCTACATTTATGCAGGCTTCGCTTCCGAATGATGGTCATAAAAAGTTTTTAGCTCTACTGGTCTGAGACCAGAAGAGCTTATGCGATAGCAAGGTGTCCGTCCGTCTGTCTGTAAACAAATTCAAAACGCTTCTCCTCCTACAGTTTTGGTTTGATTTCAATATAACTTGGCACACAAATAGATTACACTAAGATACAAAATTTAGTCAGGTTTGGTTTGATTTCAATATAACTTGGTACACAAGTACATAGAGTTGGGTATTGTGAGTGAAAGAAAACCATATTGCGATATATTTCAATATTTTACTTTGAAGTAGATTAACTATCATTAATAAAATTGAGCAGAATGTTTGAAATGCTGTCAAGTTGAAAGACTATTTGAATTTATCTTTAAAGTTTTAAAGGGGGAGGAGGGATAAGACATTAATTGCACACATAAAACACTTAACTTTTAATCAAATACCAGGTTAAATAATAAAATAAAATGAACGCTCTTGGAGAATTTTTCAAATTGAAAAAAAAAAGTATTTACAGTATATAAAATCTTTTTTTTTATGTTATTAAAGATTAAAATAATACATACTATATGAAAATAATTTTATTGTGGTCACCGAATAAAATTAAAACAAGAAAGAAATTGTGACATATTTTCGTGTGTTTTGATATTTTAGTCTAACCCGACCTTATTTCACGTAATGACAAACGATCAGGAAATGGCCTTTATCTACTGTTTTAAAATACACGCCCTGGTATGGCAAGAAGGTGTCTAAAATGACATGAAAGTTATTAAAAAATAATTAAAGCAACACTGCTAGAAGTGAAAACCTGGATGACAATTTACTTGTAATATGTACATTTATATTGAAGTTGACATTTCATCACGATGTCGATCGTGTAGATCCATGCGAGATTTTGAGAACCACAATACACTTGGTATACACTCTGTAGAAATGTTTTATATATTTTTTATCTTATCAATTTTATTTTAAAGTCTTATTAATTATAAATTTTATTTTAAAGTAAGATATTCAAAATTGCAACAGTGAATTAAAAGCTTCCTCTCTCTCTCTCTCTCTCTCTCTCTCTCTCTCTCTCTCTCCCACGAACGAAGCTGATGAAGTATTCTTTAAACGAGATTGAAAAAGTCCTAGGATGTTACAAGTATTATTTCAGCAGTTTCTACAATAAAGGAGGTTTTTATATATTTTTATAAATATCGTAAAATACCGGTATCTGATTTTCATATCGCAATATTATTATCGTGGTGGATAATACCGCAATATACCGATATGCCGGTAACATTGAACACCCCTACAAGTAGACTACACTAAGATAAAAAAAAATTAGTGCATCGGTCTGTGGTTTCGATGAAGAATGTTGCCCTGGTTATTAAAAATAGAAATTATTGTGAAATTCCTTTAAAATGCTACTCCTTCTACTGTTTTGGTCTGATTTCAATATAACTTGGCACACAAGTACACTCCACTAAGATACATAATTTGCTGCAAAAATAGAAAATTTTGTGAAATTCCTTTAAAATGCTACTCCTCCTACAGTTTTGGTTTGATTTCAATATAACTTGGCACACAAGTGGACTACACTAAGATACATAATTTAGTGCATCGGTTTTTGATTTCGATGAAGAATGTTGCCATGGTTACTAAAAATAGAAATGTTTCTGAATTTCCTTTAAAATGCTACTCCATCTACAGTTTTGGTTTTATTTCAATATAACTTGGCACACAAGTAGACTACACTAAGAAACATAATTTAGACATCGATTTTGATGATCAGTGTTGCCAAGGTTACAAAACATAGAAGTTTCTGTGAAATTCCTTTAAAATGCTACTCCTCCTACAGATTTGGTCTGATTTCAATATTACTTGGCACAAGTAGACTCCACATAATTTACTGCATCGGTTTTTAATGTCGATGAAGGGTGTTGCCATGGTTGCTAAACATAGAAATTTGTGAAATTCCTTCAAAATGCTACGTCTTCTTCAATTTTGGTGTGATTTCAATATAACTTGGCACACAAGTAGTCGACATTTAGATACATAATTCTATTTATTGCTGTCTGTTGCAAAGTTTCAAATCCAAGTGCTACTCTTCCTTTGTTATACGTACAGATCAGCAGAGCTACAGTCTCACGAGAGACTTTTTTTTACTTCCAGCCATTTAAATTGAAAACTTTACTGTATTTTACTGTACATTTTACTTTTTATTTGAATATCTGTGTCTAAAAAGTCTGCTGCAGACAAAATTGCAGCATCTATCGCCCATTCACCATTTAGTTCGACATTGCTATTTTCTATGCAGTTGTCCCAAAACGATCTTCAGTCTTTATGGATTTAGACCCACGTTACCTTTTATTGCCTTTAGTTTTGAAAAATCTGAAAGATATTCATGCTTTGTTTTTTTTTCTAAATATTCATAAGTGATATGTATTCTTCTGCCATTTTCAGTAGCCATGGAAGCCACTTAACGAAGTGGATCCAACTTGTCCCCCATGAATTTCACTCAAGGTGCCCACAAAAGCGAAATACTAGTACACTGAGGGAATGTAAAGTTCATTTGCTTTGTTTTTTTGAGTTCATCTTCTTTAAGTACATGTATAAGTGGATTTTTAAACCTACTGTCATTGAAAGTATACGAGTTTCTTAAATTATATACATGTATATATATATATATATATATATATATATATATATATATATATATATATATATATATATATAGCACTAAAAAACCAACCAACTTCCTGAGGAAGGGACAGGGCTTTTGACAATTTTTTATTGTTCGTGTCGTTGGTCATATTTAGTGCTATATATATATATATATATATATATATATATATATATATATATATATATATATATATATATATATATTTCATTTCTAATTTTTTTGAAAGTTAATGGAGTTGATTTCTTGATAATTCTACTGTAATGTAAATTAGGCAAATCAATTGGTAAGTAGTCAAGGAGGCCTAATACACATGTAAATCTCGTGCGCATCTGTCTCTGTGTCTGACGTTAAGGAGGCCAAATATGCATGTAAATCCCGTGCGGCTGCCTTTGTGTTTGACGTCAGTGGGCGAGGATTATTGAAATTGGCATGGGAGTCCTCGTGTAATTTAAATCTATGTCTACATTTTAAAAGTCTAAATCTACAATTTTATTTAATAATGAAATGGAAATATAAGGAATCACTTTCTAGTTAGTATAGTATGCCAGGGACATCAACGATAGTGGGAAACATGGGATAATTTAAGCATAACGGGCGAAATTATACCATGTTTCCCACTATCGTTGATGCCCTGGCATACTATACTAACTAGACAGTGATTCCTTAAATATATATATAAATTTTTAATAATTTACTTGTATTTTTAGGTTTTCTGTCGCACTGAAGAAAGTGTAATTGACTGTAAAGCAGAACCAAAATGGTCCTGGACTGTAATGATCTAAGGTCTTATTTTGAAGACGTACATGTACATACTTCGAAAATCGGCTGAATTTCATCGCATTTAAGGTAAAAAAAAAATTTAAAAAAAACCTATCTATTTTTACCAATCTGATTAAGATCAGATCCTTTGACCCGCTCACATGGATCGCTACACAAGGATCTGAAGAAACCCCCATTCAGGGTCATCTCCTGGTGACCTTTGAATTATCCAATCAAATGTTCACTTTGGAGATTTGGAAAGTATCTCGGAATTCAGTTACAGAGGGGAAAGGCCCGATGATACACAGGGGCGTAGCAACAGGGGTGGCCAGGGGGGCCTGGCCCCCCACTTTTTTTCCCAACCTTTCTTATAGTATAGGAAATGGTAATTGAAAGCCTTGTTGGCCCCCCCCCCCCCCCACACTTTTAGTGATGTACCGAAAATGTAGTAATAAAGTTGGTAATAATGAAAGTAGTTAACACTGAGAAAAAAAGTTTACCTCTACCCCCCCCCCTTTTCTCTTGCTGGCCCCCCCCCCCACTTTCAAAAACGATGCTACGCCCCTGATACACGAATAGAAAAAACGTGACCTAGTTTTTGTAGCCTGTCAAGAGAAGGACCACAGTCTTTTCTGTACAGTAATATAATAAGTACTTGCTTTTGTCTTGTTTTATAGCTCTTTGTTTTGTACGAAACGATAAGATCTTCTCCGCAGCTACTTTCACTTCTATATTTGTTTTCCCTAATGTCGCTTCAGTACGATCTCTCTGATTGGTCAAAATTTCATGAATATTCTTATGAGAAAGGTCACCAGGAGATGAGCCTGAATGGGGTTTCTTCAGATCCTTGTGTAGCGATCTATGTGAGCGGATCAAAGGATCTGATTTTAATACGATTGTAATTTTACAAAAAGGATATTTCTACTTCTAAGCTAACCAGTAATTCTACTGCCAAAACGTTGGCAAATCAATATTTAACTTAGCTGCAGAGATGTAGCTCTCTGATTGAGAAATTTCGGACAGACAAAGCAGAAACATTGATTCTCTGCTTTATCTCCTAATTTTCTCAAGCAGAGAGCTACAGTTCTGCAGTTATATTTGACTCCTTTCAATTAAAGGTTGAGAATATTTAAACAACATTTGCAAGAAAATTGTTTCTGTAATCATCGTTCTTGGAACATTTTGTCCTTTTGATAATTTTTTCCCCCGCATTTAGTATTCTTATTCTGATTGTTTGTTTCCATTTTCAACATTTTTTCTTTCTTCGACGAGGTTATCTTAATCCAATTTTTCTTCACACTCTGCTGGTTCTTCACTTAGTTCTGTAATAGACGTATCAATCTCCTCTTGTGTCTGTTGTATTTAGTAAATACAACAGACACAATCTACATGTACATGTATTTACACTTCCTATAGATGTTGAATTTCGTAAGTTTCATAAATAGTACTACGTGTACATTTTTCATATGCGTATTGATCTTCTACATGTGCAGAATCAAAGCTAATATTAATTTCAAACAAGGGCATAAAACATAAATACTTGCAAAAAATGCAAAGTTGTTCGTTACTTTTCCGTTATTTGATTCATGAAGTTTTGATTTAAGGAATAACTGTCTAATTTTTCGATTTCATGATGTGATCAATCGATTGGCTGACGTGATGATTTGCATAAAGGCGTTTATGCATAAAATTATCACGCAAGCCATGCCAATCGATTGCTCGTCGTCATGAAATCGAAAAATCTAAGTTATTCCTTATATTAACATGCTCTTGATTCATCCAAATTGAATCCACGTTCTACAAGCCCCGTGTCCCCGCCTGCATGTGATTTATTTTAACTGCGCCTATTGATGAACCAGTGCATTTATGTAGAAATAAAGTACATTAACTACTCAGTATTTGTAATTTTATCTCGGAGAAAGACATTGGAAATGTAAATATTAAATTTTGAGCATCGCATAATAAACAGGATTCATGTATAACTCCGATTCTCTGCCCTCTGCAATATACCATGTTCCTCGGTCCGCTGTAACATCTGATGATTTTCTGCCCTCTGCAACATTCCAGGATTCTTTGTCCTCTCTATCATCTGTTGATTTTCTGCGCTCTGCAACATACCCGAATTGATGAGAAAAGTTTTTAAATGAGAATGATAAATTATCATTAAATCTTCTTACCAAGAATAGCAAATCCATGATTATTCATATTGATTCAAAAACACGCTCTGGTGAGGGTTTATCAAATTTGTTCGAATCATGACCTCTTTGGGGTAGGACGGAGTCTCAAGTAGGGGATCAAACTTATAAATAAAATCTGATAAGAGTTAGCAGTAAAAAATGTGAAAGCGTCTTCAGTAAGTGTAGATTCAAATGTGATTACATCTGGGACCCCATGTCGGATTTCCGGGGGGGGGGGGGGTTATTTAACATTTTCAATACTGAACAAGTTTCTTTATTTCTGGTCAGCGAGTTCAGGTGAGCGCTTTAGCGATTGGGCCTCTTGTTAAAGAGACTCCTTTGTAAAAAAAAAAATTAGATAAGGGGACGACCATTTGATTCTGAGGTGGGGGCCTGGCAGATTTTGGAAATAAATAATCTGTCCTGAAAATGGAGAAAATAAATAATCTGTCCTCCTCTGCAAAGAAAATAAATAATCTGACCTTGAGTTATGATATTTAAACATTGTGAAAATAACTTTTTATTTCCGTGTAATTCAACCTCAGAATCTTCAATTCAGCATTTTTTTTGGCTCGCGTCGCTCGCCATTTTAGAACCAAATAATATTTTAAATCAGATTACCAGACTGGATACTTGTAGTCAGTTGATCAACATGACAATGTGCACTCAGTAGATGTGATGAATCACTTTAAATACAAGCCAATTCTTAAACACCACAAAAGAAGAATTTTCTTGTCAAAGAATTATACTTCCCGATAAATTAATACGAAGTATACAGTGGCGGATTTAAGGAAGGCATACATGTGTATAACTCCTCCCCTAAAATTTCAAAGTATGAAATGAATTATATTAATATTGTCATACTTTAGTACAAAACTAACATATTTTTTGCCTAGTTTTACTCTTAAAATACGCAAAAACCCAAGACATTCAGGGGGCTTCGCTCCCTGGGCCCCCTTCATTCAAAGTAAGATATGAGTAGGATTAATTATGTCATACTTTGGAACTTAACTAACCAATTCCTACATAATTGTGCCTGGTTTTACTCTTAAAATACACAAAAACTCACGAGCTTCAGGGGGCTTCGCCCCCTGGACCCCCTTCATTCAAAGTATGATATGACCAATATGTATGTCATACTTTGCTGCATAATAACCAATACCACTATAATTGTCCTGATTTCACTCTTAAAATACCCGAAATCCCAAGAGCTTCTGGGGAACTTCCCTACCTTGGCATCCACCAGTACTTCGCCAAAGACCTCTTGCCTGAACGAAGTTATACACGCCCCCTATCCTGAATCCGCCTTTGGTATATAAATGATTAGTCTTTTAGAATCAATCGATCAAGGTACCGTAAGACAAAGAAGAAAATAAATAATCTGTCCTCGAGAATCTTGAAAATAAATAATCTGTCCTTGACAGGCATGAAAATAAATAATCCGTCTCAAAAAAATTTGCCAGCCCCCCCCCCCCCTCAGAATCAAATGGTCGTCCCCTAATTTCATATCGATTAAAATCTTGTTAAGCATGCATTTCCAGTATCATGCAGCGAGTCATTGAGTACTATTAAATGTGAATCAAACAACAACCCCCACCCCAACCACCAAGTGTAATCAGCGGGGGCCCTACTGTGATCAGTCTGTACGTCCATCCGTCCGTCTGGGATCTCTTGTCTGGAGCATATCTTCTCTCTCCTTGGACCAATCTGTCTCATACTTCATCCACAGAGTGCCTTGTGGAAAGGGTGTGACGTGACCTAGAACCATGTTTCTAGGTCAAGGTCATAGCAGAATATTATGAAAAATCCTTGTCCGGAGCATATCTTCTCTTCCCTTCGCCCAATCTGGCTCATACCAACAGAGTGCCTTTGGGTAAAGAATGTGCAGTATTCTTGAATTATGTGAGGTTAAGGCAATAGCAGGATTTTATGAAAAATCCTTTTCCGGAGCATATCTTCTCTCCCCTTTGGTCCAATGGGGTTCATACTTCAATCTCAGAGTGCCACAGGGCAATGGATGTAAAATGACTTTAAACGAAGTTTCAAGTTTAAATATATAGCCCAAATATCATGGAAAATATGACCCAGTATCGAAATGGTAAAATTAAATTGTACTTATGATTTGTTGCTTAACTGTATGAACTTTTATGTCATTTTTTTCTTTGTCTCTTTTTAGTATGCTGTCCTGATGAAGATTTTATATATGCTCGAGGTATTGTCTGCGTAACATTTTAGACAGAAGAATCCATTTCCTCACTACATCAACGAAAACAATTTCCATTAATAGTAGTGTTGAACTGTTCTGATCTTTTACTATTAATGACGTTGAGGCGTAGACTATATACACATTTGTTAATGTAAGTTTAGAAGAAATGTTTTTACACATGATGCTCATCAAAAATGCAGTTGAAGAAGAATCATATATTTTTGCGACAAAATGGGTTAACGCTAGATCTTAATTCGATTAACAACTTTAAAATTGTAGGCTATAAACAGTTTGACTATTTATTATACAATAGTTAAAAACTTCAATACACTAAATTTGTTTTACGCTACTGAAAAACGGAATTTTAGTGGATTTCAGTTAACAGTTATTTGCTAATGTATCGTTCTGTAAGCGTTTTAGATGACTGAATTTTTTTTTCAATATTACATGGACATGGATAATGAATATCATTTTTTTTATAATATCGTGTAAGTAGAATTTTTAGCGAGGGTTTAATTTTGGCATTGCTAGCGAGGGTGCCGACATCGCTAAAATTGAATGTCGCTAAAAATTAATTGTGTATTATTTGTAATAGCTTCTTTAGTTAGCATTTTTAAATCGCTAAAATTACTTCCCGCTAAAAATAGAATACCAGTTCTTAGATAGAAATCGCTAAATTTGCGTCTCGCTAAAATTTCCACATACCGTACATTAATGTCGCCCACGGGACGGAGTGATTAGAGCGTTTGCTCTCAAATTGCGGAGTAAGGAGTTGACCCTTTGGTCGCGGGTTCAGATCCTACTGTGGGATGTGGTAATCAGCCCTTCGAGTGAGATCGCAAAAACCTATATCCCGTGTCGCAGTAGGTTTTGGCACGACAACCCCCGCTTATCAATGGCCGTAAGTCATTAATACTTAATATATAAGTTATAACTTTTTAGCTCACCTGAACCAAAGGCTGAAGTGAGCTTTTCTAATCGAAATTTGTCCGTTGTCTTTTGTCGTCGTTTTCGTCGTTGTAAACATTTCACATTTTAATCTTCTCAAGAACCACTGGGCCAGTTTCAACCAAACTGCTCACAAATAATCCTTGGGTGAAAGGGATTCAAATTTGTTCAAATGAAGGGCTACACTCTCTTCAAAGGGGAGATAATTATGAATTAGTGAAAAATTAATGGCATCTCTTCAAAAATCTTCTTTTCAAGAACCATTGGACCAGGAAAGATGAAATCATGTGGAAGCATCCTCAGGTAGTGTAAATTCAAGTTTGCTTAAATCATGACCCCCAGAGGAAAGATGGGGCCACAATGGGGTATAAAAGTTTAACATAGGAATACATAGGAAAAATCTTTAAAATCTTCTTCTAAAGAACCACTAGGCCAGGAAAGATGAAACTCATGTTGAAACAGCTTCTGGTAGTGTAGATTCAAGTTTGTTCAAATCATGACCCGGGGGATAGGGTAGGGTAGGGCCACAATAGGGTATCAAAGTTTAACATTTGAATACATAGGAAAAACCTTTAAAAATCTTCTCTTCAAGAACGGCAAAGAGATGATTGGTCATAATTAAATGAAAGCATCCTCAGGTAGTGTAGATTCAAATCGTGACTACAGGGGGTTGGGTGGGGCCACAATGAGGTATTAAATATTAACATAGGAATACATAGGTAAAATCTTTAAAATTTTCTTCTCAAGAACAGCAAAGCCATAATGGTCAGAGTTATATTGAACATCCTCTGGTAGTGTAGATTCAAATATGTTCAAATCATGACCCCTGGGGCAAGAATGGGGCCATAATGGGTGATCAAAGATTTAAGAATGATTACATAAAAAAAGAAAAAAAAAAACTTGAAAATTCTTCTCAAGAACAGGAAAGCTGTAATTGTTCATATATACATGGAGGCATCCTCAGGTAGTGTAGCTTCAAGTTTGTTCAAATCATGACCCCCGGGGGAAGAGTGGGGTCACAATGATGATCAAAGTTTTACGTAGGAATACATTGGAAAAATTGTTAAAATTCTTCAAGAACAACAAAGCCATGATTGATCATCAACTTAAAAGCTCCAAAAAGGGTCATGTACATTTACATATGTTCAAATCAAGATCAACCAGGAGAATAGAGGCGCCATTAATGTGGAGCATACTTACACAAAGGAAACCCGAATGTAAAGGCTGTATAATGAAAAAAAATCATCTTATAATCAGCAAAGTCATTATGTATCATATTAATTTAAAAGCATTTTTAGGTAGTATAGATTTAAGTTTATTCAAATAACCCCCACCCCCCTTTTCCCCTGAATCCACTGCTTTAATCTAACTTTTCAATAATGAACTGATTTTGGCTTTTACTTAGCCAGTTGCAGGTGAGCGATGTGGCCCCTGGGTCTCTTGTTTAAAACTTTTTGTCAAATAGTATTTTTGTTTGTTTGTTGTTTAATGTCCCTCTCCAGAATTTTTTCACTCATATGGAGACAACTTTTTAATAAGGTCATATTTATTTACTCCATAACCTTAGGAAAAGTCTTTGTAACCCTTTGAAAATACAAAATCTCAGTTCTTAACCGAGATTTAAAAATATTCATATTTGCTCTGCTCCTATTTTGTATTGTGTAATGGACTTTTGAGCTTGAACACTGTTCCTTATCTCTGTGTCATTCAAGAAAAAATCTGGTAACCCAGTGAATTGAGACCTCCAAAACATCAGAAGTGGGATTAGGTGCCATTGAGGAGTGAGCATCCCATGCCAACCTGTCACAATCGCTCCATGCTCCTCGTCGTGATCGGGAAAAACGATAAATCCGTCGACAATTAGGTGTGTAAATAATGGCCGAGCTATAAGTATGAAAAATGTTAGTCAGCTTTTGACTCGATGATAATAAAACTCATTTTAAACGAAATCATCTTTGCGATTAAACGCAATGTTTTGCATTTTAATACGATGGTTATTGCGATTTAACGCAAAGTTTTGTGAAAAGTGAGATAAGTATTGGGATTACAGACAATGAAAAATATTTCTTTCTCTGATCTGGCAACAACGGGCTTCTGTAAAAGAACAAGAATGAAAAAAAAATCTTTTCTTTCTTTGATTTTTCATTTCCCCAGGATTATGCTTTCTTATAAAGAGTATTGGGAGATTATTCCAAATGCATGTATAAACTATAAACATTGCATTTCTAGGTCACCTGAGTCTTTCAGGTGACCTTTTGCTATGTATTTTCGTCCGACGTCAAGATTTAACATTTGCAGCTTCTTTTCTGAAACTGTTCAACCAATTTTGGCATATAGCATCTATGAGGGGAAACAATAATTATGAATTTCATGGTCCCTGTCCCAGGAAATCACTCAGTCAAATTGTTGGCAAGATCGTAATAAGCATTGAATCTTTTACCAAAAACTGAAATTCATGGCCCGAGGGTCAGGGGTTCTAGTGCTAGGGCGGGGATTAAATCATTTCCTTTAGATAATCATTGTATTGGTCAATTATTTATGATGAGCAAGGATGTCTTTACCAAAATTGTGAAATGAATGGCGTCAGGGTTCCTGTGGGACGGGGACAGCACTGATTATTGGCGATTTTTACTGATCAGTTGAGTTGATTTATTTTGTATCCCTACTCTACCTATGGGAATTCAAAACCAAACTCAGCATGCTAAGTATAGAGCTATGATGAGTGATGGTGCCTCTTTATAACTCTGAATGTCATGGTCTCTAGTTTGTCAAGGAAACAAAATGCACTTATTGGAAAGTTATTACATGATGCTCGGGTGCCTATAAGACTCATGGGCCTCTTGTTACAATAGTTTTCGACTTTTATATATATAAATTCGAAATGTAATGTTGCCGGTTTCGATTCGATTTGAAGTGTTCAAATGCAGTTAAATGTATCTTGCATTCTTCCGAATTACTAGTAACGTCGACGGCTCGTTACTAGTTTCTACAATATTTTAGCTGCTAATGATTACATAAATCGGCTCCACAAATCTTCCTATTCTTCGATCTTATTCTTCAATTGTTGTTTATGAGTTTATGAAAACATTCTTTTTATCTTATTTAATCCGTAAGCGTTTGAATACGTTTAAAATATATATTAAGTTTATAATCTTAACAAACGAAAGACATGGGCGTAGGAACCGGGGGCACGGACCCATTTAATTTGCCGTCGCATGGAATACTATAGAAAACATAGCTACTACATGCATGTGCCCCCTCAATAAACACGTCTGATGACTTTCTTTTGCTAGTCAAGGCATTTCTGGTAGATGAAAACTAAAAATGTTTTGCTATGCCCCCCCCCCGAAATTGCTTCCTACGGACCTGAACATAATGGAAAAATGAATAAAATGTTTAAATATATTTTTTTTCTAAATCTAAAGAAGTGTTACTGTTAATATATATGTAGTTTTTGTCGGCAATATGTCGGTTTCTGTTTTATAACTGGTATTAATACTTCCAGATGTTGGCATAATATTCTCTGGTATACGTTGTATACAGTCTTCGTAGTCTATTGATTGGAATCACCCGAAAAACTTGTCTTGGAGTTTTGGAGTTCCTTAATATATTCCACTGATGCTTTCAGAATGGAACCTTTTCCATTTCCATTAGATGAGATTGCTCTTGAAAAGAAAAGAAAAAGTATAAGACAGAAGAGAAAATATATATATATATATATATATATATATATATATATATATATATATATATATATATATATATATATATATATATATAAAAAAACTTTCAGACACTTTTTGAAATATTTCGGAAATGTTATATTAAATTGCAATAATAATTATTCAATTAAAAAAAATATTATTTGAAAATAAAATGAGACTGAAATATAATGATCGCACGATATGTCCCTCAAAAAGATAATTGTTTCTTTAAAGGTCGCATTTACATGTGTACATGTAACTATGTTATCTTCTAAAAAATACAACTTTGTTTAACGTCTTTTTCGAGATTTTTCACTGAAATTGAGACGCCATCACTTGCAGGTGGGTGTTTATGTGAAAATATAGACCTATGCTTGACACATACGGCCATTGAGCAGTGAGAAATCTTTATCGTGACTCCGGATCTCAGCTTATGTGGTCTTATCCGAAGGACCGGTCTCCACGTCACCCAGCAGAGGGATTCGAACCCGCGACATAAGGTTCAACTCCTTACTCCGCAATTAGAACATTCTTACCACCTGACCACGCGGGTGGTACTCAGTTGAAAGATAAAACTAAAAAGGTCAAGTTGAGTAAATTGAAATTATGCTGACAAGAAAGTGAAACATCCTCATAATACATGCATACAAACTATAATAGAATGAATCTTTACTTTTTTAGTAAATCCACATTAAATAGAAAATTTTACCTGATAAATGATTTTGAGTTTTCTTTTATAATGCTTTGGGAAACGTACAACTACATGTAGTTGAATTTAGTCGGAGATAAAATGTCATTTTTTGGGCTGAGATATTTTCATATCATTGAAGCATAATTGTGAAATTTATGGAGCAATAATAATCATGTACATGTATTTACTTGTAACTCTATGTACAGATACTTCCAGATGTTGGCATAATATCGTCTGGTATACGTTGTATACAGTCTTCGTAGTCTATTGATTGGAATCACCCGAAAAACTTGTCTTGGAGTTCCTTAATATATTCCACTGATGCTTTCAGAATGGAACCTTTTCCATTTCCATTTGATGAGATTGCTCTTGAAAAGATAAATATATAAATAGTATATAGACATATATATATATATATATATATATATATATATATATATATATATATATATATATATATATATATATATATATATATATATATATATATATATATATATATATATATATATATATATATATATATATATATATATATATATATATATATATATTATATATATATATATATATAATATAAAAATATTATATATATATAATATATATATATATATATATATATATATATATATATATATATATATATATATATATATATATAAAAGATATATTGTTTCTTTATATATATATATATATATATATATATGTAATCTTCTAAAAAATACAACTTTGTTTAACGTCTTTTTCGAGATTTTTCACTGAAATTGAGACACCATCACTTGCAGGTGGGTGTGTATGTGAAAATATAGACCTATGTTTGACACATACGGCCATTGAGCAGCGAGAAATCTTTATTGTGCCAACACCTACCGCGACTCCGGATCTCAGCTTATGTGGTCTTATCCGAAGGACCGGTCTCCATGTCACCCAGCAGAGGGAATCGAACCCGCGACATAAGGTTCAACTCCTTACTCCGCAATTCAAGAACATTCTTACCACCTGACCACGCGGGCGCTACTCAATTGAAAGATAAAACTAAAAAGGTCAAGTTGAGTAAATTGAAATTATGCATAGAATTGACAAGAAAGTGAAACATCCTCATAATACATGCATACATACTATAATAGAATGAATCTTTAATTTTTTAGTAAATCCACATTAAATAGAAAATTTTACCAGATAAATGATTTTGAGATTTCTCTAATGCTTTGGGAAACGTAGAACTACATGTAGTTGAATTTAGTCGGAGATAAAATGTCATTTTTGGGCTGAGATATTTTCATATCATTGAAGCATAATTGTGAAATTTAAGGAGCAATAATAATCATGTATTTACATGTAATTCTATGTACAGAAATAAAATTTATTTAATTTGACTTTGTAATAAACATTCATTTTAATTTGTATTGTACTGATTTTTGTAAATATATCATATTTTTAATGAATCAAGTACTGTGCTTCTTATCATGCCATGATTTATGATGATTTTTGATCTATTTTCATATGATCTAATTTGTAAAAAAGTTCTTGTGTTCTAGCTATATAATAAAGGAGTTATTGCACTTGTATTGGTGAATATTGGCACTCGTTGCCTTACAAATGCACATTTGTATGTGCCAACGAATGCCAATATGCACCAATGCAAGTTCAGTAACCCTGAGAATTGTCAGAGACAAAATAACATATTTCCTGCAAATCTCATTTTCTGGTGTTAGAAAACATGCAAAATATCACTTCAGTTAAAGAAAAAAATTTGCAAGGTAATCCACTTGTACAGGTACTTAATTTATGCACAATTTAATCATTTACACCCACGGTGCTTTTTTTTTTTTTTTTTTGCAATGGGATGATTCTTACAATTCATGTTTTAAGTAAACTATTAAAAACAGGATTTTCAGTCTGGTGGCATCGTATGTTTTGACGATTTCTGCACTTTTAATCCTCAAATACATATTATTAAAAAAACACTGTAAAATTGAAATGTAAAATAAGAGGCCCACGGGCCTTATAGGTCAACTGAGTATCATGTAACAATTTAACACCAAATGAATTTGGTTCGTGTTTTAATCCAAAAGCCATGAAATTCACAATTTTGAAAGAAGCACCATTGCTTATCTTAATTATACACTAAGCGTGCTTACTTTGGTTACTTAATACCCAGAGGTAGATCAAAGTAACAAAGAGAAAATGCATATCCACTTCATAACCACCAGTTGTGCACCCCATCCTCACAGGAACCACTGATCCTGCGGCCACATATTTCGAAATTTTGGAAATTTTATAAATTTTATTTCATTATAAATGGTTGATTACTACCAAAGAACAAATTTCAAATCATTAATTTATTTTCAGACAAATAACACCCCTCCCCCCGGTACCCCTGACCCAGGGGCCCTGCAATTAACCATTTAGAGAGACGCACCTTTCTTTATCATAAATATGTAATTAGATCATTGACATTTTAACCAGGAGCAAAGGAAAAGATTTTCAAAGAATTCATGCATTTCACTTTACATGTATAATCATTTGAGCCCCGCCCCAAGGCCAGAACCCCTGACCCAGAGGCCCTGAAAATCACAAATTGGGAAGAGGCAGCCTTATTCAACATAACTATGTACTTGGTTAGTTTATTTAATGCCCAGGAGCAGAGAAGATGATTTTTAAAGAATTAATGTATTTTCACTATATAATCAAAAGAGCCCACCTTAACACCAGAACCCCTGACCCAGGGGCCCTGAAATTCACAAATTGGGAAGAGGCTGCTCTATTCAACATATCTATGTACTTTATGTTAATTTTTTTAATGACCAGGAGCAAAGAAGATTTTCAAAGAATTTATGCATTTTCACTATATAATCAATAGAGCCCCGCCCTTGCACTACATGTAGAACCCTTGACCCAGGGGCCATGAATTTCACAATTTTGGTTGAGGCAGCCTTATTCAAAATAACTTTGTACTTGGTTAGTTGATTTAATGCCCAGTAGCAGAGAAGATTTTCAAAGAATTTATGCAATTTCACTATATAATCTACTTAGCCCCGCCCTAGCACTAGGACCCCTGACTCTGTACGTACCCCAGGGGCCATGAATTTCACAATTTTGGTAGAGGACTCAATGCTGATTACAATCATGCTAACAGTTTGACTGCTTGATGTCCAGGAATATAGAAGATTTTTAAAGATTGCATTAATTTTAGTGCTTTGGGTCCTACCCCTCAGGCCCCATGAAATTCATAATTTTGGTTTCCCTTTGCCCATAGATGCTTTGTGCCAAATTTGGTTGAAATTGGTTAAGCGGTTGCAGAGAAGAAGCTGAAAATGTTCAAATGTTAACTCACGACGACGGACGAAAACGGATAGCAATAGGTCACCAGAGTTTCTTTTGGCTTGCACATACCGTTTCGTGGTTGAGTTCGACTTTCCACTCGGCGGGCAGAGTTTACGCTGTTTACGGAACTATATGAAAACTAAGACATGCATGCCATACATGGTTGTGTAGATAAATTATCGTAGAAGACAATGGTAATAAAAAGTTTGACAGTGCATTTAATCTGAAAGTATAAATGAGTGCGTTTCTGAGGGGGTACTGAGTGTAATTCGGAGTTAGATACCTTGTGTTATTATTATACTATAGGTAAAATTTATTTCCGAAACAAGTGCCTGTGAGTTGTAGTCTTTTTGCAATCTTGCCACAAAAAGAGACTTAATCAAGGATCTTTATTTTATTTATTGCTTTTATAAAGTTTTAAGTCCCAACTGCTACTTTTTTCTTCCTTTATTATAAGCACAAACCAGTAGAGCTACAGTTTCGACAGAGACTTCTGGTTTTTTTAATTAATCACCTTACTTGTTCTACTTGAAAATATTTTACTTTTTTCTTTTTCCATTACCTACGAAGCCGTCTGGTTATCCGGATTAATTTTAAAGTGATGGCCTCCTTCGGCTAAGAAGGGCCGAGCACGAGTATACACGGACGAACATTGGGTCAAGGTTACATTTTGGATCATTGGTCTTATTAGAGATTCGTATCAATAGTGATGTATTGAAACTTGTTTTAATGTGTGTTTAAATGATTAAACGTGCAGAAAATTGTCAAAACATACAATGTCACCAGACTGAAAATCCTGTTTCAAATAGTTTTACCTAAAAAAGTCAAGTATTAGCAACATCCCATCGCCAAATATAAAAAAGAAAAACATGGCGTGAATGATTAAATTTAGCATAAATTAAGTGCAAATACAACTGAATTGCAAAAAGTGTTTTTTTTAAAACTTAAGTTATACTTAGCATGTTTACGTACATCAAAAACAGAGATATGAGTAAGAGGTTAATAATTAATCAGATTACAGACTATTTTGTAATGGATATTAGAAAGATGCTGGAGTTAGGATTCCTCATCAACGAAGTCTCTTCGGACAATCTGTCTTGTCTCCCCTAAACACATAGCGACCCCCTAGATCATTAGCCGACCCATTTTTCTATTCAGTCTTGGGAAGCAGACATTTTATCAAAATTTCTACAAACGCAGAAAAAAAACTTTTTACATTGATAGCAATTCGAAATTAAGTTAATTTTTTTTAAATTCTGATTACAATCTTATTTTTAAAAAAGTTATTTGCTTTCTTCTAAACGCCAATTCCATATTCAATTGAAACCGCAATAAAAATAACTACAAGTACCTGAGATTTCTGCTAGGGACACGATGGTGGGGGTCAGCGAACAATTGAAGGGAAATGAAATTATATTTTACACGTTTTTTCCTAATAAATTTTAAAGATTTTTAACGAAATCCCTCCAGTGATCAAATCACTGAATATTTATTTAATATGGAAGCTCCTTTTCTTTAAAAATTGCAATAGTGATAAGATTTAAAGAGGTTGTTTGAATTATCGCTCTTTTCCCTTTTATGGATTAAATTCTTGAAAAGTTTATGTGAGATTCGACTCACACAAAGAATCGTTTTTCAACTTTTATTTTGGAAATGACGTTAAGGTAAGTTATGTCTTCGGTATTGATTGTTCTTCTCTTGGTCTCTCTCTGTCCAAATGACATCCCCAAAAGATTTTCTCAGATTGATTGAATAATTCTTCGCATTTTTGCCTCGAGCAAGGATTTTTTTATGAGGACAAATTCTGTGAAATAAAAACCAAATAGGTTAGAGATCATTATCTCGCCAGCATACCTTGACACACTTTTTGTGGTAACCTGAACAGAAAGTTCAAGTAACCTTTTCTAATCAACTGTTGCTGATGTCCTTTTTGTACAATGTTATATTGACTTTTCACATTTTTCAGTTTCTCCAAAACCAGTGGACCAACTTCAAGGTAACTCGCCAAAAAGCATCCTAACCGGACATAGGGGGATTCAAATTTATTTTAATGAAGTCCTATGTTATCTTCCCAAAGAGATATATTCAAGGCATCAAGAAACTAAAAAGTGTGGTATCATTTAAAATAAACCACTTGGCCTGAATGGCTGAAAACTTTTTGGAAGTTTTCTGACATGCATGTACGTAGTTATGAAATTTAATTGCTCAAATCATGTCCCCCGTGGTGGGGTTGGCCAAAATAGGGGATAAGATTTGAATAAGATGGTGAATATATTATTGGAATTATCACATTATAAATTTTGTTGTACTTTATTTTAAGAATAGTTTGATTTTCATATTTTTAAATATAGACATTTCCAAGGAGACAAGATATTTATTTACATGTCTGAGAATTACATGTATCTATGAATGAAGACAAAAAACTTGTTTGACTGCCATGCCATTTCTTCAGTGCAAACCCATAAGGTTATGTAAATTGACGGAAATGTTCCACGGTCTGCTACTAAACTACACGTTCAACTTGTTTTTGAAATTTTTCAAATGTTTACAGGTAAGAAGACCTTTTTCAAAAATGTTTAAAAAAATCAAGTAGTCTTATATTTAACAACTCTTTGTCATTTCTAAACGGTTTGTTCCCATCTCGCCTGAACTGTAATATTTAGAATTCCCATTTCGCCATAGTAAGCTCTCAGGTGAATTAATGTGATGAACATTTAATATATTTAGCATAAAATACTTGGTATTACATGTATTATTTCATTCACTGTATTCTTGAATTCCCGTTAACTGTTAAATTCAATCTAAAAATTTTATCATTTTAATTTTTATATTAACCCAGTGATAATATTTACAAATACTAAAATTCCCATTTCGCCTTGGTACTTTTTAACTTTTCTTACCTGAATTTCATAGTTAAGGCGAAATGGGAACACGCCTTCTAAACAACAGATGCCAAAACACCACTTTTTTGACCCTTAAGCATAATCAGGCATGAAATCCAAGTTTATCTCTCTAAAGTGATACGAAGTTCACTGGTTGAAAACTGTAAATAACTTTGATTCGTTTTGATAGCTTGCAAACGGATGTAAATGAATTAGAAAATGGTTTTATGCATAGATTTCTGAAATCTAGGGGAAAGTCATCTTTATAATTACTGAAAATTAAGATGAAGGTGTATTCTCTCTCTCTCTCTTTCTCTCTCTCTTTGAAGGTGAAACACAATCAGTTGAAAAACCTACTTTATTCGTTGCATATTTTTGCACTTTCTATTATCATTATAATTTTAATGTTCTAGATTTCTTAAGTAGTTCATTGCTTCTCATGTGGTTGAAAACATACTTTCAAAAAATTGATGGATATCCAAGTCGTTCATCTAAATGTATTGTCATGCTACATAAATATCGTGGAAGAATTGAAAGATCAGGGGGTCGTAACATAAAGGCTACTTAAGTCTAAGACCGTGCTTTTGCCTAAAACTTAAGACCGTAACTAGAAGCATGCTAAGATTTGGTAATCTTAGCAAAACTTATGTAAGGTGACTTAAGTATATCTTAACTTTTTTCTACATATATTTAGAATTCTTTAATGTTGACTTACGATGTTAAAATAGTCCTCTATTCATATTATGCATTAACGAAAATAATTATCTCTATTTTATTCTATTTTATTTTTTCGTTGGGGGGGGGGGGGTGATCACTGATTCCAATATCACTCCCAACACAGCATACATGTAAATACAAAATTTTATTTTAGGGATACGTCTGAAATTAGTGGGACCTCGGTTATAGAAATAAATTAAACACAGTGATAAACCATGGATCTGTATGTTCACTTTGAAAAAAATGAGTTGAAATGATTTGTTAAAATTAAAAGCAGAAAAGAAAGAGGATGATGACAGTAACAATATTATTATAAAAAGTATCTGTGAAACGCGACAAGTGCGGATTTAGACAGGGCTCACTTCAGTTCGAGAGAGAGAGAGAGAATTGCTGATAAGTGGAGACATATACGAAAAAATATCCCGATTTTTTTTTTGTATCCTTGATTAAATTGCAAATGAGTATATCATAATACTTCTGCAGTTTTTGCGTATGACATGCATGGCCTGATACATAGCGGGGATTCAACATGCATTGAACTCTTTAGAGTTTCAATTTTTTAAAAGCAGATAGACGGTCGATTATCTTTTCTTGTCTGCGATAATAACAGGATAAGTGAACATTTCTCAAAATAAAAGAGTTACAAAAGGTAAACTGAAAACACCTCAGGTGAAAAACAATTGTCGTACATTTACAATGAACCACAAATCGCCACTTTCTGATCGTGCGGAATTTGTTTCCAAACATTCCGATTAATTTATAACATAATTATAATTTTCATACGAAATCTAATGTAACATAACTTAAACCAATAGGTAAGGACGTCAACTTCAATATGTGTAATGAATTAAAACCCTAACTGAATCACTTTTAGCAATATATCTATATAAAATCAAAAACCATAGGTTGACTCATATGAAATATTTTTAACATAAGTTTGACTTAGCTAAGACCTAGCTTAGTTTGCTTTATGTTACGGTTTAAGACATACTTAAGTAGTACTTAGAGAGGTCCTAAGATTGTGCCTAAAACGTACTTACGACCCTACTTAAGTCAAAAACTTAGCAAGCTTTATGTTACGAGCCCCTGGTTATCCGCATTCCTTACATGTACATTACGCAACAATATTACATCCTGCTTTACAATTCGTTGGTAAAATTTTTGTAAACAAGTTTGCTGAAATGTTCCACACCTGCATGCACCAATCCATTCCTAATACGAGCATTCATTTATGAAATTAGAAATTATAGGTCACCCTATACCTCTCTTAGGTTCCACGGTGTTCTACATTTTGAAAGTGCATATGAACGAACTGAGGCTTGACCGTTTTTTTTTCTTTTGCTTTTACAAAGGTTGGTCGAATAAAATTAAGATTTTCACAAATATAAAGAACTGGGAACAATAGTATTGTTTTGCCGCCTACCTCTGAGTCAATTTTTAAAAGTCAAACATATTTGAAGGATTTTTCAAATCAATTTTAAATGTTCATGAGAATTTTCATTTACATGGAAGGAGTTGTTAATTATGTTTACACTAGTTTTAAAATAAGAAATCAATTATCAACAAACTTGTTTTGCAATCAATTAAGATTTTATGGCCAAATCGCCATGTATGCTGAAATAAGTATATGTATGTATTCCACTGTTGTATCATATAGGTTTTTGCAAAAACGATTCTTTATTTGAATTTATATTTAACAGAAATTTATGTTTTGGAAGAATGCTTTTCAATAGATGTAATGAAAAATTTTGTCAATTAGAGGATTTCACAGAAAAAAATGTATTTAACCAATTATTTTTTTTTTGTTAACAAGGAATACGCATGAAAAATATGAAAGTCATAACTCCACTAAATCAAACGTTATGAGCAAGGTTCAAGTTTTGCGGACAAACAGATAGACAGCTAGGCAGACAGGCGGACACGAAAAAAAAAACCACCCGAATCTTCTATTAAGTGGGCATAAAAATACACACCATGTTGACCTAAGGTCCTTCTGAGAATTTTTTTTTTCGATTTTACCAGACGTTATATGTTAAGCTTGAATTCGTTAAACTTCGTTAAACATGTACAAATATATCAAGCAATATAAAGTTGTCTCCTAACCACTTTTTAGATTTGCAATACATGTAGATTGTGAAAAAAAATAATGATTTTTTTTTTCAATTCTAACTTTCACTCTCATTTAAGAAAGGTTCAGTCTCAAAAACTAGATAAAACTTTAGAATCTATTATAATCTTCTATGAAAAAAATTCTAATTCATTTTTTTTTTTATTTCTCTGTTTTATTAAAGTCTTCCGTCTTCAGCGCAAGACCTTGTTATTCTTAGGTTTCTTTTTCACTTTTATTATTACATGTATTAAGGTATTCCGTCTTCAGCGGATTCAAAGAATTGTGGTCCTCCGCTCTCGGTGTCTTTGTGGGTGAGATGTCATTTTTATGACATATTGTCTAATATAAACACCCTATCATATGTCAATTATTTAGAAATTTTCACTGAAGTTGATTTTTTTAAAAAAAATAAGGTCAATCATGAAGGTCAAGGTCAAGGGGTAAGAAATCATAGCATGCTCAGAAATATCTGAACAAGATGTTGTTGTGGAACAGTGATGACCCCGTATAGCAACATAACGAAGATTAAACTTTTCTTAAATGCAAATGAAATAAATTATTACCCAAAGTAGGATTTTCTCACAAGAAATACGATTGCGAAATACAAAATCTCTAGCACCATCTGTTCAAAAGTTATGGTCAAGGATAAATTTTTGTAAGGTAGGTCAAACTCCAAGGTGAAAGGGTCTGAGTTGTTGATTTCTCAAGAAAGGTCACAGTAATACATATGTGAAGGATGAAAACCCTAACACTAACCGTTCAATAGTTATAGCCAAGGTAAACGCTTTTGAAAAGTAGGTCACACTCCAAGGTCAAAGGATCAAAGTTTTAGGTATCCAATGAAAGGACTTCTCACAAGGATTACATATGTGAAGTATAAAAGCCCTAGCCCTTACCATTTAAAAGTTATGGTTATTGTTAAAGTTTTTTTATAAGTACAGAAATCTCCAATGTCAAGGTCAAAAGTGTTGGTATCTAATGAAAGGCCTTGCCACAAAGAATACATTAATTTTGTGAAATATGAAAGTCCTAGTATCTACCAACGTCAAGGTCAAAGGCTCAAAGTTCTTGGTATCCAATGAAAGGTCTTCTCACAAGGATTGCATATGTGAAGTATAAAATCCCTAGCCCTTACCATTTTAAAGTTATCATCAAGGTTAAAGTTTTTTCATAAGTAGGGAAATCGTCAAAGTTGTTGGTATCCAATGAAAGGTCTTGCCACAAAGAATACATGTGTGAAAATATGAAAGTCCTAGTATCTACCGTTCAAAAGTTGTGACCAAGGTCAAAGTTTTTGAAAAGTAGGTCAAACTCCAGTGTCAAGGTCAAAGGGACAAAGTTCTTGGTATCCAATGGAAAGTCTTCTCACAAGAATTACATATGTGAAAAATAAAAGCCCTAGCCCTTACCATTCAAAAGTTATGGTCAAGGTTAAAGTTTTTTCATAAGTAAGGAAATCGTCAAAGTTGTTGGTATCCAATGAAAGGTCTTGCCACAAAGAATACATATGTGAAAATATGAAAGTCCTAGTATCTACCGTTCAAAAGTTGTGACCAAGGTCAAAGTTTTTGAAAAGTAGGTCAAACTCCAATGTCAAGGTCAAAGGGACAAAGTTCTTGGTATCCAATGAAAAGTCTTCTCACAAGGATTACATATGTGAAAAATAAAAGCCCTAGCCTTTACCATTCAAAAGTTATGGTCATGGTTAAAGTTTTTTCATAAGTACGAAAATCTCCAAGGTCAAGGTCAAGGTGAAAAGGTCAAAGTTGTTCGTATCCAATGAAAAGTCTTGCCACAAACAATACATATTATGTGAAATATAAAAATCCTAGTATCTACCATTCAAAAGATATGGCCAAAGTAAAATTGTGGAATTTTTGTGTAAAAGTGGGTCAAACTCCAAGGTCAAGGTCAAAAATGTCAAATTTGGTTGTACCTAAAGAAAGGTCTTGTCACAAGGAACACACATGTGAAATATGAAAGTCATAGCTCCACTAAATCAAAAGTTATGGCTAAGGTTAAAGTTTTTGTGATGACGGACGGATAGACTGACGGACAGACGAATGAGATTTAATGTCCCCTCGCTTTCGCGAAAGCGGGGGACAAAAACGGAAATTACAATAAACATAAAACGTTAGAACATAACTAAAACAAGAAACAAAATAAGAATAATAATTTATGAAAATTTATAAAACATGCCCTTTAAAATGACAATGATATAATTGTATCGTTAATAAAAAGAACATTTTTCTGCACATAGTAACTTTCATTTTTGCAATATTCGTGATTGATAGATGGTCACCTTTAGTTTAAATTATTCAAGAACTATAATTATCCGTGCATGTGTCGTCGAATGCTGTATTTAGAAAATATCTTCCACACATCAGGTGCAACGAATTCAGGTACAAAAATGTCACACTGCGAACTGCTAACATATACCCAACGAATTCGGCTTTCTGAGTGATAATTTATTATTGAAAACTCTACATATGCACTTATTTGACCTTGCTGGGAACGCATTCGAGTTTTAAGTATTAATGAATTTTTCTATTGATGTAAATTTACATTAGTAAATGAGAAAACAGCTTTCAGAATCACTAGCAGAAGAATATGAATGATTGTAGCATTTTTATCAAGCTCAATTATCGTCAATGGCATGTAAAAAAAATTATTTTACCATATTTGTTATTTTTTTTTTTATAGAAATTAAATTATTTAAACTAGATGCTGTCATGAGACAGTAATACCCGCACTAATGTGTTTGCCTCTAAATACACACTCCTACATATTGGGCAGCTTTCCAAGGAAAAAGTCAAAATAATTCTATAATTTACACAGAACATGTATTCGTCAAATTGAGTATGAAATTCTCAGACCCTGTGACCTATGACTCAGAACCTCTTATATGTATTTTACATGCTTAATTCATTACCAGTTTGAATTTAATTAATGATGTAAATTATATTTTGATAAATGTTTTGCTTATAATAGGACCTTTTTAAATTTACTAATCCCCCCCCCTCGACACCACAAACACACAGCACATACTTTTTTTGGAATAGGCTAGATGAAAAAGTTTTGTTAAAACATCGTTTGTTATGAATTAATTTAAAATTTGTTCTTGTACTCTACATGTTAACATGTAAACACCTTTTTAAAAATTTCTACATCACACTGGGTTGCGTCACCCATATTATCATATTTTTAGATTAAACCCCATTCGGCACACCTCGGCCGATTCTCGATTCATCTGATAAGGTGACGGAATCGACGAAGATTTGCCGAATGGCAGCAACAGCACATGCTGCAGTCTGGTGTGCATTGGATTAATTCATTTTGTGTTATAATTGGATTATATTTCATGAAGTTGACAAGACCTATGACAGTCGGTAAGTACAAGTTTAAGTATAGTGGGGGTAAAATAAACCCAAACGATTAGGTTCAAGTTCCAAAAGGGTCAAAGATCATCGCATGCCACAGTAGACGAATTTCATATTGCGAAGTTATCTCCCGTTGTCGATGTGACATTCAGTTACTGCCAATACTGGTGCAGATCCAGAATTTTTTTCAAGAGTGGGGAGAGGGGTTCACATTTCAGTAAAAAAAAATCCAGCCCAGAATTTCCTGACAAGCAGGAGAAAAAAAACTGAAAACAAATAAACAAAATAAAAACAATGATAGTGGGGTCAATGTTTTCTAAGTTAGGGGGAGGATGTCCCAAGTCATTTTTTATTTGCTTCAGTATATATATATAAATATATAGTCTTGTTTAAATAACAAAGCAAATTCCGGGGGGGGGAGGGGTCCAATCTCCCTAGCCACTCCCAGTCCCTGAAATAACAATCTATTTTGTGATTCCAATTAAATAGTAGATTTTTTCCCTTTTGACTAATTATACATATTTTGTTTCTTGTGTTTATATTATGTCTGTCTAGTGTCTATTTGTCTGCAGAAACTTTAACCTTGCCCCTAAGTTTTAAGTGGGATGGGCTATACACATGACTTCCACATTTCATAGGTTTATTTCTTGTGACCTTTTATTTTGACCTCTTGATCGCTTGCCCTAGGATTTTTACATATTTTTACAAGAAAAATACCAAATTTTAAATCTGGCCTAAATTTTGATCAGTAGGTGCTAGGGCTTTCATGCTTAACATGTGTATTCATTGTGAACTGTCCAGGCATAAATATGTTTGACCTTGACCCTAGAGTTTGAACCACTTAAAAAAAACTTTAACCTTGTCAATTAACTTTTGAACAGGAAGTACTAGGGATTACTTATTTCACATGTGTATTCCTTGTGACAAGACTTTCTTCTGATACCAACATTTTGAACCATTTGACCTTGACCTTTGAGTTTGACATATATTTGAGAAACCTCAACCTTTGCCATAGGCTTCCATGCAGGGGCATCAGTGTTTCACAAACACATCTTGTCTTCATTATTATTTGGTGGTGTCTCCATATGAGGGAAAAATTCCCGAGAGAGATGTATTCACAACAAACAAACAAATTACTAAAGAAAATATAAAACATGAATATGTTGGTCATGCAAATCTCTGCAAGAAAAAAACAGCTTTTCAAATACTGTAACAATATTGTAACCCTTTCAAAACACTCATTTGAGTTTTTCTGGTTTCCTTATCATATAACATCTGTTGTGACGTGTCGTCCATCTGTTTGAGCTAAAAACTTTTTACAGTTTTAACTTCTCTAGAACCACTGGGCCAATTTTACCCAATTCATATAGAAATATGTACATTTGTATGTCAGACTGTCCATCTGTCTCAATAAATTTAACCTTGGTCATCACGGTCATATCTACTGAATGAGAAGAGACAAGGCATTCATATTAAACTTATGTACTAGTATTTACCTGTGAGAATGGCATGGGTTTTTTTTTT
>NW_026929304.1:0-7500 GCF_032062105.1 Saccostrea cuccullata | reverse complement strand
ATTTTTTTGGATGCATTTTAATCGATACAAGATATGCTATTTCATCTTCATTTTATGCATTTGTGTGAAAATTGAGAGCGAGAAGTCATATGAACAGGATTTTCTTTTTTGTTTGTTTGTTTTTTTGGGGGGGTGGGGGGGTGGGGTGGGGTATATACCAGGTAATTAAAAGTCAAATGTGTACATTTTTTCATGAGCTTATAATATATTGAATTTCTCAATATAGATCGAGGTACAGTCATATTGAAATATGAATTATATAGTCAAGTTTTCACATTTCTTCTAGTTTTTACGTTTATGAACATGTTAATGAACAAACTGAAATAATGGAGTGTTCAGTTGCCTTGGAAACTCTTGTCTTACTTTTTGGGAATATAATTCCTCATCGGACATTAAAATTTCATAAAAATTGTAGCCACTTCCTTTCTTTATTATACTATTTGATAGCTATAGACAGGGTAAATTTTACCTCTTTACCTTCTATATTTTTTTTTATATCGTTATCTTATACCTCATTATGATATGCTAATACAACGCACTCTGTGATTGGTTCTAGACAACATGTCACAGTTTTCTTTCAGTTATTTTTATCTATGATACTTATTACTCATGGCAATAACTTTTCCTAATACTCATCTATAATGAAAAAATGTGTTAAAAAAATAAACATGAATTCTAGTTACTTGTAGTCTCATATTGTGTTAGAAAATCACAGGTTGCTTTTTGTTTACCTATATGATTTTTATTTGATGAATAAATCTTCCCTACAATTAAAAATATATAACCGAGTATAACCGACCGTGACATTCAAAGAGAGGTCTCTTGGACACATGTAGAACACAGTCGAGGTTGTTTTGTTAGAGGTGGTCAAGAAGCTTTTAGCCCCCCCCCCCCCCCTGAAGTCGCCATGAAATGGTAAAATATTGATGACTTAGCGAAGTTAAACGATCAACAGTTATGTTCTCTCATAAGCTGTATTCCTGAAACTATCACTGTCTCTGCTAAAATGTTGAAGACATATTCTGCAAATACATTTACATATGAATGATAAAAAAAAAAGAGAGAAAGAGGTGTTTTTAGCCGAAATTTTCAGACATTTTTTTTCATTACATTATTTATACATACATAAATAAATTTGATTTTATGCACAAGATGAATTGAAAGTAATTAATGACGCATAATTAGATACGATAGACAATCCCTTGTTTATACATGGCATCATATCTTGTGTGTGAAATGTGTTTCCGTATAATTTGATTTATTTACAAATTGTTCATGTTTGTCGTGTTGATGTGGAATCATTATAAATTCCCGAATTCTGATACTTTACAATTCTGTTGTTTTGGGAATGAACATTAGGAAGATGCATATACTTTCAACATTATGAAAAATATAAAGCAAATCGAACGCCTTTTTGTGTGCAGATCATGAAATGTACTGAGCTCCACGGGTATTTGTTGTCCTGAGCGCAAAAATCTTAACGCCCAAATTCTTACTTGGCTAGTGATACCTTTAGAAAACATGTGTATCTAGATGAAAGTTAACTCGGCAACATGCGCCATCCCATTGTTAAGTTTTATTAGGTGATTACAACTCCTATACCCGATTTCGCGGATTCAACGATACCCTATTATCGGGTATTATATGCGATTTCACGGATAATACCCGATTTCGAGTATTCTCTCCGATCTGTTTACATGCAGCCTGTGCCAGAATTATATTTTGTGCAGTGAAATTTAATATGCTTGTCCTAAATTATTCTAAGGGGGAGGGGGGGGGGCTATGTCCGAAAAGTTCTTGTGTGACATTTCTGAAACTTTGATATTTTTTAAAATTGCACTTGTTTATAAATTTAATAAGGTGATAAAATCAATACCTTTAGATCTCGTTTTTGCACTGCGGCATGTGCAAAATCAGTGCAAAATGTTGAGAAATGGCGGATTTTCGACAACTTCAATTAAAAAAAAAATGCATTTAAATAGTTTACCCGAATTGCAAAAAATATTTAAATTATACATTTAATTGAATCATAAGAACTATTTCTCTGAATTAAAACAAATTCATTTCTAGTGGAATTTAGACAACAGAGAAAAATTCTGATGCTCAATGAAAATGACACCCTTTATCGTTTAAAGTAATTTTAGGAACTTTTTCATGCATAATAGAGAATTTTGAAAAACATCTTTGTGTGAACATGCTTGAATTAATAAATTCTAAAGAAATAACCTGTCTTTTACATCTGATAAAGAAACCAGAGGTCTCTGTGGAGACTGTAGCTCTACTGGTTTGTAATTGAAACTGACAAAGGAAGAGAAAAGTAGCCATTGGGACTTAAAATTTTACAACAGCAATTAAAATAATTATAATGACCCTTGATTAAGTCTCTTTTGGGGGCAACTTGTGTACCAAATTAAATTAAAATCAGACCAAAACTGTAGGAGTAGCGTTTTAAAGGAATTTCACAGAAATTTCTATTTTTAGTAACCATGGCAACACCGTTCATCGAAATCAAAAACCGATAATTATGTATCTAAGTGTAGTCTACTTGTGTGCCAAATTATATTGAATAAGACCAAAACTGTAGGAGGAGTACGTTTTAAAGGAATTTCACAGAAATATCTATTTTAGTAACCATGGCAAAACCATTCATCAAAATCAAAAACTGATGCAAAAAATTATATATCTTAGTGTAGTCCACTTGTGTGTAAAGTTATATTGAAATCAGGATAAAAATTGTAGGAGCAGTAGCGTTTTAAATAAAATTTACAGAAATTTCTATATTTAGTAACCATGGCAACACCGTTCATTAAGAAATTAAAAACTGATGCACTGAATTATGTATCTTGTGTAGTCTACATTGTACTTGTGTTCCAAGTTATATTGAAATCAGACCAACACTGTAGAAGGAGTAGCATATTGAAATATTGTTTACAGACAGACACCAGTCCTTACTATCGCATAAGCTCTTCTTGTCTCTGACCATTAGAGCTAAAAAGTATACCTTTATGCGCTATTTACTGAGAAATATTTACTTTTTAAACAGAATTCTGTCATCAAAGTCCGAGGCAAATTTAAGCTTACATGTAAATAAACATTGGCTAGTTTAATAATATTTAAAAATTGACATCACAGACCCCGACTTTTTCTTTTATTTTCTGTATGAGATAGTTTTAACCTTTCTGCTTAAATTCAGAAAAATGTCATTGCTTTCAAATAATTTTATTACTTTTAAAATAGGTAATGCCAGAAAAATTACACTTTGAGTGCAGAAAGGTCAAATACGAGTAACTGACAATGCACAGTCATTTGAAACTATTTTGTTGTCAAAAATTTAGTGTGACTATTCAAAATGAAAAATAAAGACTGTGTTTGTTCAAAAATTCATTTGGATAACAAATACTACCTAGCGCAGCGAGCGTCGCGAAGCGACACTCTTCATTGCGAGGTCTTAAAGCAACGCCTGTGCGCCTGTGCGAAAAGAAAATTCGGACTACTGCACATTCGTTCGATAGAATTTATTGACGCAGTAATTTGGACCTACAATGTATAACTTGTTAAAGTTACGTTCTCGCGAGAATACAGCACTGTGTAGCAGCAAAAGTTCAACTAAAAGTACACATGCCCTGATTTAATGGATAATTATTGAAGATAAAAAGAAAACGAAACGTTCTTCTTTTACTTTTAGCACTGTTCAGGCTTCTTTTTGGAAATGTAACTTACATACGACGTCATGTGACGTCAGAGTCAATACGCATCAAATGTCACTTGCAGTTTGACGAGCCCGATCTAAATTATAACAAAATAAATATCTGCGCTCGCCATAACGGTCGCACCGTCAACATATTAAAGGGGAAAACTTTGAAAAATTGATTTATGTGTTAGACATTATAACAGTGCTAAACGATCAAATCAATTGCTCTGTAGTTCTAAAAGAAGCGCACTGGCCCCCACTTTTGTTTTCGTTTCTTGTAAAAGTGACAATACGGCGCACCTCTTTAAAAACAGACTTGTTAAAATTTTCGTAAAGGATTTGGAATTTTTTTCATACTCAGAAATGTATACACTTTCAGAAAATTACAAATTTCATAAGTAAATAATTCTGATTATTTCATTAAAATTAATAATTATTTATGGTACATAAATATATACATCGCAACGTGTTCGAGGTTCCACTTTCCATGCTATACACCCATGCGTATAGTTTTCATAAACAAAACAGCATGGTAAGAGAGGGAAGCCCGGTAGGCCTGCTACATTGACAAAGTCGACCAAAACGAAAAACAAAACCAAAAATAGGGCTTGAAATTAAAAAGCAACTTTCCTGACGAAAAATTAATTGGGAGATTAATATAATCATTGGATAAAGAAGAAACGAGATCTCGGCGACATTCACGTGGGGCTTGCGAAGGTTTTACCTTACAGGTTTGTTGATACATGTTATCATTTCTCGTATCTCCATGGCTTTCAAAGAAAAAAAATCAGTGTAAACTCAACATAAAAATCCACTTATAACACATAAGAATTATTGCCATTTGAAGTGCAAATTGTATTGGAACTGCAGAAAGATATTTTGTTTGACATTTTGCCGCGATGACGTATGATTTGGTGGAGTTTCCTTTCCTGCACCCCAATACACAAAACGTCAACATTTGTACTTAATCATGTTAAATTCGTCTGAATGCAGACTAAAATGTTAACTATTATTAATTTACCGGAGAGTTAAGATGTTTTGATTCTGAGAATTGGTTTTACCTAATATTCCATTATAATTGTAAATCCTACATTGTATGCACGTGCCATTTTAGAATTCACGTGGTACAAGTAAACAGATCTAAGTTGAACGACCCTTGATATTCCGGCAGATTCTAATTACATTAATTTTGTATGCGGAGAGAATAATTATTTATTTTTCTCAAAATGCTTACTTCAACTTTTTACCTTATTCCTGAATGATATATTGGGTAAATTTGAATGAAAAAGCACACGATTTGCAGCCGTATTGCCGCTTTAAGTTTTGTGTTTAGATAGAAATAGACTTCACAAACAAGTCTCAAGACTTTTAATAACATGAGCCAACCTCCATAATATCTAGATGCTTCAACTCAACTACATGAAGCACTAGTTTAAACTTAGTTCTAATGAAGGAGCCAAAATGTACAACAGCAAATATATATACATGTATAAAAAAAAATTGTACCTCATGAACTCTATAAGGTCACTCGCGATAATGGCAGCAAAAGTTCAACAAAAAGTTAACATGTCTTGACTTGATGGATAAATAAACAAAATGTTCTTCATTTTCTTTCAGCATTTTTTTGGTAATGCGACATTATGTTACGTCAGAGTCTAGCCGCACCAAATGGCATGTGCGGTTTGACGAGCCCGATCTAAATTATGACAAAATTATGACTAAATTATAACCATAACGGTCGCACCGTCAACATATTATTACTCAATAGGGAAAATGTGCTTTAATATGAGAAGGCGAACCTGTTTGACCGGTTTGGAATTTTACGAGTAAATAAATTATACCAAATATTAAAGAAAGTTTTGTTATTGAGATTTTTCATTTTCATGTTTGTATCAATACAGGCTGCTGCTCGCTAAAACTGGTCTTAGAAACATTGCATAAGAAAGGACTTTATGCGGTGATGGCCAATATTTGCCCCAAAAATAAGACTTTGTCAGATGTTGAAATACATAATTATGCTTTAAAAGAGGGGGATATCTGCAGACTTCAAAGCACTGAATATTCATAAGCCATGACGTCATATGTTTGATATGACGTCCGGAAAATGACGTAAGTTTGAAGTTTCCATGACTTCTTCAGAAAATGGTGTATATATTACGTCAATATCTTGAGCAAAAATCATCGAGCGCAGGTCTGCTCCAGCTCGATATTTCAGTTTAATGTTAAAAATGATAATATCGATGAAATATGTTCTTGAGAAGACCTGTGCTCTATTAATTTTACAGTAAAAATCGCGCAAATTTTACATATTTCATCCTCTTTCTGAAAATTAATACAAAATCCGAATAGTTTGTGACGTCATAAAAACAGAAATTGTCAATAACGTACTTCAATTTATACAATTAAGCACATTTCGAGAAATTTTCTAAATATGACTTTTCTAGGGGCAAAAAATATGCAATATACCGCATAGAGTTCTTTGTTTGAAGAACACAAAATTATAAACAAACATAAATTACTTAAAAACGGTTAACGAAATTGAACGTTACATCCAAATACTCCACATCAAAATGACCAAAGTTTGATTTTTCAAAACGGTGACTCATCGACGGATACTCATGAGTAATCTCGTTTTTAGCTCACCTGACCTAATATCTCCAACAAAATTTTCTGATCATCAATTTTCCGTCAGTAAATTTTTCATATTTTAAACTATTTCTAAAGAACCATCCCGTCAATTTTTCAAACATATTGGTACAAGGCATCCTTGGGTGACAGGGTTTTTAAAATAATAAAATTAAATACCAAGTCCCCGTCCAAGGGGGATATTATAGAGGTCATTCAAAAGTCTTCTTTAGAACTACTTGGCCAGATAAGCTGAGACTTATGTGGTAACATCCTTGGGTAGTATAGATTCTAAATTGATCAAATCAATACCCCCTAGGGTGGTAAGGAACTACAATAGGGAATCCAACTTTTCATTGACATATATATAGGAATAATCCTTAAAATTTTCTGAAGAACCACTAAGCCAGAAAAGCCGAAACTTTTTGTGAAAGCAGTTAAAAGTGATCATCCTTGGGTATACGGCGATGAATTTAGCTTTGCTGTGTTTATATATACAACAAAAAAGTTCAGGGTTGAAAAGAATCTTTAATTATAATTTCTTTTTTCAAAAGTATTTTTGATCAAAATAAATCACAACGTTTCTATTTTATTGAATTCCAAATCTGATATACAGAATAATGTATCTAAGGAATGGGAAACCTATCCTTTAGAAGAGCAAAGTGTAATGGTATTGGATGGAGCAGGATCTTGTTACCTAATCTGCCTTTGTAGAACATCCCAGAAAAGATAAAAACGATTGAAGTCTAGTGACTTCAAATATCATTCCTTTTAATTCTTTCGCGAGCCTCTGCCTTAAGATGTTTGTTGCATGCTTTATATGTGGCTTGCGTTATTATGCAAGAGATAAATAACGAGATGGTGTTGAATAGTTTAGAGAAAACATTCTCTCCGAGGTCATTCTTTTGTTTGAGCGCTCCATTACTTTTAAGGAATGGAGAGTTGCAAATTACATTGAAAACGGAATTCGTTATGGTCTTATTCTCCTTTCCGTGCCTATTCCAAGGAAAGAACTTCGAAAATTTTAGAGAAGAGTTTTAGAAAATTGTAAAGGTTAGTTTCACATTAAGAAAATTAGATCACCCATGATGAGAATCGAACCCGGTACTCTCACCATACCAGTCCGATGCTCATTTCACTGAGCTAACGAAGCTGTTGAAAGACTTGGGTTTAGATTAACTTCA
>NW_026929303.1:0-36778 GCF_032062105.1 Saccostrea cuccullata | reverse complement strand
TCACAACCCCCTGACATTTTTGCATAAATTGTCAAACAAGAATCAAAGACTGACTAGATGGAGTTTGTTGTTACAAGAATACAACATAACAATTAAGCATATCAAAGGCAAAGACAATGTTATTGCAGATGCCTTGTCCAGAGTATCATGAACAAATTAGATTTTGTATTAATGTACATATATTTCATTTTGACAATATAAGTTTTCATTGACATTCAAACTTTTTAAGGGGGGAGGTGTTGTGAGATGTGTTGTATTTGTATTGTTTCATCAGTAACATTAAGTTTCTTGAACATTCCAGAGTGGTCATTATGTTTGGTCATTTTTTCTAGAACATTCTTGAACTTTATTCATGTCCAGAACTTTCCAGGAATATCATGTATTTACAATTTCTAGAATATTCTAGATTTATGATACTGTATAAATACCCTGTCAATTCGATGCATAAATAATTGTGGATACATTGTCGTATAAGCATCATTGAGGTATTACTGGGATATAATTTCACTGGGACATTGTGTGCAGCAACGGACACTCTGATGTATGTATTTTTAGATTTTTGCTAAGTTTATACTTTATGTTTGATATATTTATTATATATTACTGTAAATAAATTATTGTTAAGTTTAAATTGTGTTATTGATCTTTGCTGGCATTTCGGGTAATTCTGACCCATAACATAATTAAGCAATGGCTGCATCTTTATCATTTAGAATCATAAGTTCTTGTAAAGGATTTAATCTTGCATTAAACGTGCAGAATTGTTTGAGTAATGTGATTGTTTGTGTATGTTTTCAATGATAATGTTGCAGCTTCTGTATTTTAATTATGTTTAAAAATGAATTTAAAAGTTTAAGTGGGTTATGATTTTAATTTTGTATGGTGTCTCATTACTGATAAGCGAAATAATGCTGCCTGATTTCTAGTAACTATTTGTGTTGATTGTGTTCCAGAAATGTATAAGTTATGGTTGTGGAGAAAATTTACAAGATACATTCCGCTCAGCTGTATTGTACCACAGTAACGGACCAAAGTGGGGAGAAACTGTTAGGGTCAGTCAGTTTGTAATCAATTACTATATTATAGGCTAGTGTTGCCTATTTTCTTACATGCACAAAATCTTTTATTAAATAAAGTTTCTAAAAAAAAAGATTAAAGATTATTTTCCTTTCCTTTTACCCATATTAGATTTCTATACCTATGGAAAAATTCCCAGGCTCTAGTGCTTTGTTTGAAATCTCACACTGCTCAAGTAAGTTTTACTACTGCAAATCAAATTTTTCATAGAATGAGCTGTATGTTTTTCAAGGGTAAAAAGTTTGTTTACTTGATACATTACAGCCAAATCCAGTAAAGCAGAGAAGAAGCTCTGTGGATTTGCCTTCATGAGATTGACAGATGATGAAGATATTGTGATCAAAGATGCATATCATACACTCTGTATATACAAGGTACAAAATGTTTATATCTGCATTCTAAAATCAGAATGAGGCCTGACAAAAATGTCTCTGATTTAGTGAAATTGAGTTGCCACTTTATAGCCAAATAGAAGCTGGCAGTCTTTTTGGCAGTCATGTGTTGCATTTTAACCATTGAATGTGTGACATTTCGATCCAAAGGAAACATAACTTTTCATATTTGACTTGTATTTTACAGTGTGAAGACCCCAGTAAGATTAAGTATGAGAAGTACAAGACAATGCCATTCCTGGTGGATGATTTTGGAGACCCCCGGCAGTCTGTGTTCATAACAAAGTCCCTCCCCTACACCCGCAGTGCCAGGGAGACCATCCAAGTGTCCACTAAACTGACATCCACAAAATTCACACAAACATGTAAGTATACAAACCGACACCACAAAATTCACATAAATGTGTAGGTATACAAACTGTAAATATCACAAACTGTGATATAAAAAGTTTTTTTAAAGGACTAAATTTTAATTGTTTTTCTCTTGATATTAAAAATATTTATGTTTGAGATAATGAGGTTTGACTGTCCTTTATTAGCTGAGCTACTTGGAGTTTTGAAATGGAGAGATTGTATGAGTGACTTGGAAAGAAATTTGGACAAACTGATGAATTTACAAGGAGGAGAAATTATGAAGGTAAGTGAGCCTTTAGGTTGTATTGTACAATTATATTTAAACTAACCTAATGAATAGTTGTCAGTGTCAAGGGATGGTGTTTTTTCACACCATTTAAGAAGTTTGCAGTCTGTTGACTTGTGATACGTGAAGAATTACTGAGCTACAGACACTATCTGTATAAATGTCCTTTAATTAAGCAGGTTCCTGTGTCTAGTTTAGAAAATTAATATAATGTAGAGAATTCATGCTTTCTTTGTAATATTGGAAAACAGCTCCAATTTTTTGCAATTTTCTTAGGTACTTCTCTATATATTAATAGTGTTGTTTTGTTTTCAGTTTTTGTCAGACATTCTTGATGCTTTGTTTGAAATGCTCCAAGCAGGCAGTCAGACCCAGTACTATACCAAAGTGTTTCATGCTTTAGTAAGTTTGCTGTCCAATTAATTGAGATGCTTGAGTTTCAAGTTAAAAAGACACTAGTGATTTTGTGATAACTTCAAATTTAAAAGCATTCTTTTCTTCTACAGATTTTCATTCTAAACTTGCTGTTAGACAGCAGGTTTGAGAACTTTGTACCAGTGTTAGACAGCTATCTCAAAGAAACATTCACATCACCTCTAGTCCATACGTAAGTAAAAGCACAGCCATCTAAAGTGAAGAGAATTAAGATCAAGTGTCACAACTTGTATTTCTATGAAATTTCCTGATGGTGTTTAAAGGTTGGTTTCCCTCACTTTTATAGAATAAAAAAAAATTCTATAACATATTTTATTTTGGGTATTTCCGTATTTGTCATATTATGGAAAGAAACTTGATAATCAATTTGCTACAGTGTTGAAATGCGGATAGAATCCAACTTGATTTACATTCACCACAGGTTTATCACAGCACATGAATCACATTTTAAAAGTTGTGAACTTTTTTACAAGAATCTATGTATCTGTGATTGAAATAAGAATCAGATTTGGTGGTCTATGTTAACCAGATGATGTGTGTATTTCAGCCATTTGATGTCCTTGTTCTCGGACGGCATTCTGCGGGCAGTCAAAGGGGAGACCTTCCCAGTGGCCATGTCACTCAAGGTAAACTAAAAATAGATTCCATTTTCATGGTCAATGATAGTTCATTTTATTATATACCCATCAATTTCCTTGTTTTTGTTACTGTTTATTTTACAGAGTTTGATCCGATTTTCCGGATCACCACACTGTGGTTTTCTGAATCCATATCACCACTCTCTGAAACTGATGACGTAGTACGCAAAAACATGACGTTATTTTTCTTGCGCGTTAAAAAGTCCCTTGTTATTATGCTTTGTTTTATGGATAAATATTATACAATTGATCTCTAAAGTTTTATTCTGCTATATTTAGCTAGTTATAAGGGGGTATATAATAAATTTATCATTATAACAGTAACTTGATCCGAAGAGCCGTATCACGTCTCGTTGACAGGCGCGGATCATCAGACCAAACTCGCCGCTTCGCGTCTCGTTAGATCTGATGATCCGCGCCTGTCAACTTGACGTGATACGACCCTTCGGATCAAGATACTGTTATAATAATATATATGTATTGTAAATTGAAATGTTCAGTTTTGTCAAATGATATTATTGATGCTAAGAAAACCAATCAAACCAGGTGTTGTGTTTGAATGTTATTTGACTTAACCTTTGTTTCTTTACAGTGATGTTTGCCCTATACTGTATTATAATTAAGAGTAGGTAGATGTTCATTTTGTAGTAAGAAACTTAGCAGGTTTACACTTATAAATAGTTGCTCTTTTGTTTCAGTGCAAATACTCTTTCAGAGTTTTTCAGGGTGTGATATTGGAGCTTGCAATACTATGCTAAGATTATTTTTCTTTCTCATCTATTTGAGCAAGTATTATATTAATCAGAGAAAATCTAATAAAAAATGATGAACAATTAACTACATGTAAATAAGTCTATCAACAGCAGAAATTAAGAGTCATTATGACAAGGAATTCCACTGCTGTAAACAGCTTTATTATGTACAGTTTAACTTTGGTATCTTGAGCATAAATATTTCAAATGAAATGGATATGTCAAAGTGATTTAGAGTCCCAACTACCATTCTTCAGGCATTCAACCCTTATTTTTTAAAATCCTCTTTATCTCAGAAGTTTTTCTTGGTCCCATTAAATTTGAGATAGGGAGGTTTAGCTGTATTGAATAACTACGTACAAGTGTGGTTATGTATAGTATTGCAACATTTATTTCTTTCTTAGAATATTTCTGTACAGGATACTGATGGCTCTATTCATCTCTACTGTTTTATAAGTTGTGGCCTTTGATCTGATTTTATTGTGTTATATTTTTAATGTTGTAGAGGTGTTTTTTATTTTATGTATTTATGATCTTCTGCATGTTGTTTTTTAACTTACTTTTTAGCACATTTTATACCTCAGAATTTAACCATTTTTCAAATCAAAAGTAAAACTTGCAAATTTCCCAAACATTCTCATGATAATTGAAGAATTTCTGAAAACATTAAAACAAGTATACTCATTTCTGGACTTTGACATCAACTTTTACTTATTGTATGGTAGATTGTTATGGATTTGACTTCTCTTCTATCTTTAGGTGCTTGCCCCACTTGTGAGATTCATTGTGCGATCTCGGGAACTCGAGACTCTAAAGTAAGTATACTTTGTATCACTAGTAATAAAGTGACCTATCAACACATACATTGTTTTGTCTGTTACTACTTGCAAATATTTGCATAATGAGACATTCTGTTTATCAGTCTAATATAGCCAGTCCATATTTCATGATTTAAATGTCATTTTTTTTAATATCTATTGTACACGGCTAGATATTGTTTTAGACACAATAAATCACTATTTTATTCTGAAGAAAGCTGAATCGGCTAGCTAGATGATAAATCATCTTTATTATTTTTCTCCCGCAGCCCCATGTGTCGTAACTCTAAGTCAGAAAAAGACTATCAGATCCAGATCTCGCAGCTGTTTGACAGCTTTGGATGTCTCCTGGCCTCAAAGGACCAAAGACTCAAGATCTCACAGGTCTGTACAAACAATTAATGTTAAAAATCACAAATTTTCCTGGGGTTAAATTTGTTAGGTTTGAGAACGAAGTATTGGTTTGTGGGGAATTGATTTTGAGGTTTGAGCAGTGTTGAGTAATGCATATGAAATTCTATATTTCCTGGTGGTCATCAATTTATGGCTCTCTCCATACCTCGAAAACAACAAAAATTAAACCCCCACGAAGATTTGTTATTTCATGTTAAACATCCTTACATTGAAATTTTATGTAAAAAAAAAAGAGGGTTATAAGCAAAGATGGATATTGTTTTATATTTTGAGGTTAACTTTGTATATTATGCTGTGTATATTTAGGGCAAAATATATCTTTCTACAACATTGTGAATTTCTGCTATATGATTTCTTAAGATGGCTTTGCTGTCCAATATGCGGAAGTCATTTGAAACTTTTGTTGTGATCATGACCAAGAAGCAGCTTGCTGACTATGTTAAGGCCGTGATTTCTAAACTGCCACCCCTACGGGAAATCTCGGAGGACGTAGCCAGGAACAAGATGGAGTTCACCAGGGAGATAGTCAACTCCGACCTATTTCTGGATGATGGTAAGTAAAAAGCTTATAAATACTTTTAACAAACCTTTCTCATATAGTAGCTTAATTAATTGTCATTGATCAATCCCTGTATGATGTGATGTTACAGAATCTCGCAGTGTTATGCTGCCCTTGTGTATGAATCATGTTAGGCAGTGTCTTCATCAGAAAATGTTTCTACAGCTTGTGACGAGCACACTTGGAGACATACTGGACAAGTTGTTCACACTCAAACAGGTACTCAAGCATATCCCTTTCACTTAGGAAGTTCTTAATAATAGAAAGGGTGTTTATTTATCTGGTTTCTTACATGTATTCCCCTTTTTTCCACCTCCTTAAGTGCATTTTGAATTTCATATGTCAAATATTTCACAAAATTCAACCAATTCTGACATGATAATTACATTTTGCTCTTTTCTCACAGGAGAAAGATATGTCTGATGACATTGAAATGTTTGCCAAATACATGTTTCCTGTGATGGTGGATACGACCTTGACCTTAAGTGAGAAGGTGGTTCCCCACTCCTTTTCTGTGACGGTAAATCATTACATCAGTATCAGTGTGTTTTATTGTGTTAGCGTTGGTGGGTGTAGTTTCTAACTTTTGTTTGATGTAGTGCTGCTCCTCAGTATTGTTTAACCCTGGATCACTGATATTTTTGTCATTAGGCTACATAAAATTGAAATTCTGGTTCTCAGGCCTGTGCAGATCCGTTTGGAGGTAGCCACAATACTAATTTTATTGTATTTTTGATAAAATAAATAGTTGGTATTGTGGAGACCAATCCAGAAAAAAGTTCCATCCTCACTTTTTCATAGTTTATACTCAAATCTCACTTCCGGTAGCCTTTGGCAAAGAGATCTGGCTACTTTGTTTAAAAATACATTCAAAGACATTGTCTACGATGCCAACTTTTGAAAATTCCCATGGGGATTTAGCGCGTGACGACAATTTTCAAAGCTTTAAATTCGCGACATTTTGTCGTGAAATTAAATGATTATGAAATGATCTTTTTTTAAATGTATTATATTTGATATCACTTATTAATACAACTTAAGGATTAATTTAACACAAAAAATTAATCAAAAAAATTTTTTTAAAAAAAATGGGTTTTTTTTTTCCAAAATTGAAATATTTTTGCTGAAATAAGTGCTTCTCTCATTAAAAACTTGTTTTTTTTTTCTACCAGGACACATAATTTAGTGAAAAATTGAAAATTGTACAACTTTTAAATCATTTTTTTCAAAGGCTAAAAAATATATGAGGTTTTGATACTGTAAAGTCCTGTTTCTGGAAACATTTTTGAGATTTTTTAATTATATTTCAATTAATTAGAGATTCTAATAAGGTATTAAATTTACTGAAATTTATACCACCTATCCAAAGGAGAATTTTTTTTTTTTTTTACAGTCATGAAATTTGTCAGGCTTGATGGTGCCATGTGGGTATTTCCTTAAGTCATGCACATACCTATAAAATATTACTTTTGGGAGAAGGAAGGGAAAAGAAATTCTAACTGACATATACTTGATTGTTTCATCTTAATTTCATAATATTTTAACTGGCAAACTTTACAATATTTTTCATTATAGGTAGATAAAATCAGCAGCTATGCTTTGTAGTTTTCTACTTTCGTTTTCAAAAAACGATCTCTTTGGATTCCGATTTTATAGTTTGATTAGTATTTCATTGTCTTTAATTTATGTTTTTAATAAAATGACTAACAATTAACACGTTAATCTATGTGTTTCACCTTGCATACCCCTCAAAACTGACAAGATAATCCCCTAATTGCCCCAAGCTATAAGCTACTTGTACCTGGACAACTGCGTGCGTTCAGGCGTGAAGTGATTTCCTGTGGCTAATTAACATTGTTAAATAAACAATGAAACTTATCTGAGTGCATTAAATAAACAAGTTTGACATTGTTATGACCCGATTGCCAAAATTCAGTGGTAGGGAATCTTTTATAATCGGAAATTTTGGTGATTTTTTCAAATCGGGAAATTGGGGCAATTTTTCTTTCACGATCGGGAAAGCGGGATGAAAGGGTAAAATCGGGAGGATCCCGCCTAAATCGGGAAAGTTGGCATGTATGTGTTCACGCATTGATAAGCAATGGATAATGCAAACCTTTTGATCTGACATGGATCTATGAAACAAAGAATTTTTATCATTATTTTAAAGAAAATTCGAAAATTAAAATTAAAAAAATACCTCCCTCATCTACTTTATTGCCAATAAAATGATAAATAAAATGCCTCCCTCCCGCATCTGTTTTGGAAAAAATTGGCCTGAGAACCAGAAAATTAAATTTATGTAGCCTAATTTCTAACTATAGATTGAACAATTAGATTATTAAAAGAAAAAAGAAATTTTGATACTGTTAAACTTTGCTATCTCAAACACTGATAGCTTGAATACCATGGATATGTTGAAGTGATTTCTAGGGCCCAAATCATATTTTCTCTTTACATCTTGATTTAGTGAAAATTGCCAAGTTTTTTTCGTGTTCCCTTTGAGTTTGAGGTAGCCAGGTTTGACGGAAATTTAATAGTTGGAAGCACTATAGAGTTGCTGAATTTTAGCTATATTACTTACAACAGTTTATATCAATATTTATTAGTGTATCTGTTTTCATTTTACATGTACTAGTATAAATATTTTATTTAGAATTTATATGATTTTTCTGGGTCTTATGGGATATGTGTGTTCTGCTGTACAGTAACTAAATATCTGTGGTGTTGGAGTCTTGAACAAGTGTTCATACAGAAAAATGTTAAGGAAATTGATTTTTTTTCTAAATTTTTATTTGATACATACGAGTGTTTTAAAATACATTCTGATTAACAATAAGTAGCTTGTGATACAAAAGGTTCATAATGTTTTATGTGAGTAAAATGCCAAAAATATTTCGTCCAGAATTATTTTCTTACTGTTAATATTTTGTGTTAGATACAGTACTTAAAAAATTTTATATTAAAAAGAATACAATCATTCATTTGTGTAAAAGGCATGGTATCGTTCATGTTTTTCTGGCGACTTAGTCATAGCTATCACAGTCATATACACTGAGCGACATAAGAAAGGATACACATGCTTCTTGAAGCCATTCATAATACAAACTCAAGAAATGTATTGATTTAAACAGAATTGATGACATATTTGTAGAGTAAGGTGTGTGTTTCATTTACAGTGGACCAGATTTAGTATCATATAATGTAGCCACATTACAGTAGTACCCTAACATGGCAACTTCTTTAAGTCTGTCCTGCTCTTACATTCCAAAGTTGATGTATCTTTTGTCTTTGGTCTGATGATCATTAGTAGGAAAAAGAGAAAGAACATTTCATACTTGAAAAAAAGAGGTTTACTGTACAATATAATCTCTTATTTTCTTATTGAAGCCATTAGGTGAAAGTCAAGTGTAATTGAAATGTTTGGACTAAAAAAGAAATTTATAGGTTAAATGGTTAGCAGCCAATTATGAAAGCTAACTACCATGTGCATGTACATCTCTTATTGTAGCCCCAGATTGAAAAGTATGGGAGTGTAGCTAGTGCTCACAGTCCCTCTAATTTTAATCATAGTTCCTTCATTTCTAGAATTAAATACAACAGTGACTAATTTTTCATGCTCTTCAACACACATAAAGCCTTTTTATTTGAAAGGTTACCTGCTTAATTAAGGGTCCTCCACACCATGTGACTTGTGACGTATATAGAGAAAAAATACTTTTACTTCCGGTTTTATGTAGATGTTGCATCAGCGAATTGCCTGGAAACCGCTTTTAAGAGAATCTTCATATGTTGCACACTCATAACAATGAACACATGGCATGGTCACGGAGTGATCGATAGAAAAAGATGTCAGTTTTTTCTATAAAAGACAGACAAATGACTGGGTTTATGTTACATAATAATTCGTAAACAACGAATGCCGGTATGATGGGAACTTTTAGGTTATTTATACTTTCAGGCTAATCAACCCACTGACATGATTATCGTCAACAGAGTCTGTGTTGAAAGTTGATATTTTTGCACACTAATTTGTGCGTTTCAATAATACGTCATCTCATTGTGTTTATAAATATTAATAAAATATTGTGCGTTTCTAGTTTTCCTCTTTTACATGTATTTCTGTCTAGTTCAGTAGCCGATAATGAGTAACTATTGTGGAGACTTGCCAAAGTTTTTGAGTCCCGGGCAACAGGAAAGATAACTCCAAAAAGGAACTTTGATACCAATGATTTTCAAAATATTTTTTCTACATTACTGCATTAATTTTAATTCAATTTTTTGGTGTAATCTAATTCATTGATGTTTCTTCTATACAAAATGAGTCTTCCTTGATTTTTCTCTAGATGTATTTGAGAGAAAATGAGTTTTATTTATTTTTTATAAATTAAATTAATTTCTCTAAAAAATATGTTGATCGCTAAAATTAAATTTTTATGGTTATTCTGTGAGCATAAAAATATACGATAGGATAAGACAAAATTTTTGGTGCTACGTATGAAAACGCCTTGGGAAAAATATTTTGAAACTTGTGAAATTATTATTTTAAAAATTCCGTATAAGGCCATAATAAAAATATTTCTAGATTCTCATCCCCGCTCGCCCCGATTTTATACCCCCGCCTCGATTTTTTTAATTTCTGTTTTTCTTCGTCTTTATTCTGATCGGGATCGGTATTCATCTACCATTCTAATTTCGTTTTAAATCCCGCGAAAGTCGACATGATTTTGACAACTGAAAATACATGCGTATATATTTCAAACAAGGGTCATTGGTTGTAAAAGATTGGTGATTATGTGAAGTAAGAGATAATTGAACCTTTACTATGACTTTTATTTGGGTATTGTAGATAAAATTACGCCGATTGACAGGTCAATAAAAAATCTGCAAAATTGAAAAGATAAAAAATATAAAATAAAAGCCGCCCGCCCGCCTCGATTTTTAAAAAAATTCGGATGAGAATCTAGCAATTTATTTATTATGGCCTAAATTACATTTTAATCCCTGGTCAGTTTTTAAAGGTTCATATGCTTGTTAAAAGTAATGCTCAATAATATGAGAACATAAGCTATGTGTGTGTGGAGGACCCTTAAGCAAAAAAAAAAAAAACAAAAAAAAAAACACACACACACACACAAACATGCAAAATTCTATGGATTAATGATTTTTGATAGCTTGACTGCTTTTCATTGCAATATTCTAACATGAATAATATATAGTGCTAGATTAAACATCTGGTAGCAGGGGCTTACAAATAGATTTTTAAGGCACTTTTCCAAGGGCAAGTACATGGTCAAAATTCACTTGACCTACCTGAATTTTGGCTTGCCCCATCAAAAACTAATACTAGGCCTAAAATAAAATTAAGTTTGTTTGCAGTTGCCGACCGACCCACTGAAAATGCACCCGACCCAAACTTTTTTTTTTAGCCATTTGGTAATTTGATCTTTTTTTCAATTTTTCAGAATATTGAAACAGTTTCGTTTTCAAATTTTGACAGGTTTTTAATCATTCAGTAGTTTATAACAAGAGGTGAGCTTATTCATGTCTAGTAGGTATATGAAAACGTCTTTTAATTGTTATCTACCAAAAATCTGATTTTTTTTCCAAAAAAAAAAAAAAAAAAGAATGCTTACCTACCGACCCAGTCTAAAAATTATAGGTCGGCAACTGCAAACAAAGAATTTTTTAAGCTTGGCCCTATATTCATAAATATTTCAAAAAAAGAGGAAGATAAATACTGAGTAGAGCATGCAAGCCCCCATGCCCAGCTTTACATCTTTGACTTACATGTTGATTTTAATTTTTTTGATAAGTCAATTGGGCAAGTGGTTGATAAAATTTCACTTGCCCACCCCTAAAATTCACTAGCCCCGGCACTGGGCAATGGGATTTGTCATCCCCCGGGTAGATTGAAAATTGAGATATAGACATATTATGAGGGGGAAGCATGAGGATAACAAGCAGTATTCAAGATTAACAGTTATTCAAATTAGAATGAGAGCAAACATGGACCTTTAAAAAAATCAGAAGTGGGATCAGATGCCACAGAGGAGTAAGCATTCTTTGTCTACTAGTCACTTCTGCTGGCGTGCCTTAAATTGGTTTGATCCGGCAAATAGAAAAACCCATGGACTTCAGGGTGTAAAATATAGACTAACAATTTGTATGTCAGAAAAACATTGGTTAAACATTTGATTTAACGGTAGATGGTATTTGCTGACAAGTCATTGTACCCATCATAGAATTGACAAAATGCGGACTTTAAACAAAATGTCGATGTCCTAGCTTGTTTTGTCAGCTTGTTTGTCAATATCTTGTCTGGCTTTAAACATTGTTCATTTGTAGAGCATGCCACTACAAATTAAATCAACTGGGAGACATAAAGATTTTTTGTTAGGCAGTTAGAAAATGACAGTGTATCCTTTCTTTTGTCCTTGAGTATATACTGTATATTATTACATGCTAGCAGTTCTATGATGTAGAAGGATATGTTTCTAGTCATTCCTACATGTCAATGACTTCTGTGTAGAGCTTTGAACTGATACATTGTTGTAGCCCGCTATATCACCACAACAAGAAACCCAAGATTTTGACTGCGAGGATGAGGAGGTTCAGAAAAAAGGAAACAAACGCCATGTCGACCGCGATCGCCGCCGCACTCTGACGGGAATTAACTTTTTTACCTCTAAACCAAGACCACCCTCCATCTCAATGCAAACACCTACTCATAGTTTGAAAACTATCGATAGTACCCCAGTCAAAAATGTAGGCATTCAGATTCATTCTCATTAATTTTCTACTTTATAAATTAAAACAGTTATTGTCAACATGTTTAGAGTTAATGCCTGCAAAAATCAAATATTGTCTTAATTATGCAAATAATGAATCAATACTTTTGTTTATAAATTATGTTTATTTTTTTTTATTTTCTTTTAAAATTAAAGATTCTCATTACTATCACATTTGTTCAAGCTAAAACATTAAAATATCAAATTGAAAAGTTTTTAAATCATATAAATGTGAGATAAAAACTCTTTTAAATCAATTTTTTTTTTAATTTTTCACAATTTCAATAAGTATCATATAAAGTTTTTACTCATTTTTATAAAGTCTTAAATGCTAGATATCTAAACTGCCCATTTAATGAGTTAAATTTTTTTTAAAAAGTTATGTAATGTTCATTCCTGAAGCCCTTTGTTAGTGAGATGCTTATCACATTGTTCATGCCTTCATTCATTGTTAGTTGGAGGTGACCGATATCTTCAAGAAAAAAGTCCCCACATTCTCCATGGAAGACCTCGGGCTGAGTGTAAATTTTACATTGAAATACGCATGATAACGCAGGACAACGCTGCTGATAAAACGCATGATAACCGCAGGACAACACTGCTGAAAATATGCATGATAAACACAGGACAATGTTGCTGATAAAATGCATGATAAACACAAGATAATGCTGTCACATGCTGTCTTGTTTCTTAACACTTTTCCATAGACTATAAAGCACGTTGTCCATTATCTTGGGAAATTTAAGTCTTCTAACACATGTCTGATGCATTGATTCACCATGGTTTGTTTTTCATTGATCTGCTATTGTCTGTGTTTTTTCTGTTGATGCATGTGCCAAAGTTTTTACTTGCTCTGTCATTTTCTGATTTTCTAGTTTGCTTGTCTCTGAATATGATTGACAGTACCTACTTAGTAAGAAAAAATGTCCAAGTTATACATGTACAAGACCTTAATGTTTCATATATTAAATGTATCAAAAAATGTACCGTATATATGTACAAAACCATCTGCAAGTCATTACTCCAATGCATAACTTTGAAGTTGAAAAACCGTTATTTTAGATATATGAAGTACCAGTTGGTGTGTGCATTCAAAAAATGTATGCAAGGTCAAACAATAGGATATATATTTTCCTTTACTGACAGTGAAGAAAAATGCAACCCTGTTTAACATCCATCTTTTATGCCGAAATACCTAAATGACTAACAAATCTGATCTATACAACACTCTATTGCTAGAAAGTAGAATGACCGTCTGTTTTTAAAATTAAAAGTTTTCTATTACAGTTGCAATTTTTATAACAGAAGAGGGCAGTATGATTACAATTCAACCAAAGCTAATATACTGTATGGGGCAAAATCTTATTAACTTACTTAAAGGAAAGATTTATTCATTTATAATGTCAGGATTATCTCCCCTTTACAGAAGGTCATTGCTTCTTCAAATCAGATAAATTTCTTGTAGTGTATGAAAAATATATTAAAGAGAATAAAAATGTCAAGTTTTAGAGATGTTTTTTTTTACCAGAGTTAGAAAGAAATATTGGATCTGCAGGTTTAAATCAGTTTAGCATGCAGCTCTGGAGATTCTAAAAAGCTAACTTATTATGGCTGGTTTTTTTAGGGAGAAATGATCTCTTGTATGGCTGAACTGTTGAGACTGATGGACCACAGACAATACAGTGTCATCCTAAAACCAACAGCAGTGCCACTCAGGGTAACTGTGACATTATCTTCCATATAGACACAGATTGGAAAATTAAACATTCTGGAATGAACAATGTATCACAGTTAAGAATAAAAAAATACTGTAAAGCAAGACTACACACACTGCAAAAAAAATGTTAAATAAAGCAGCTAAAATGAGGATTGAAATCTGTATGAGAGTTATTTCCCTTGAAGTTAATTTTGAGACACTGTTTTAGGAGTTTCTGGGTAGAGTACTGCTGACTTTCAGGGAGTTGATCAAAGAGGACTTATTCCCCCCGGGGTGGACAGTCATGAGAATGGTCATCAATAAGTAAGGACCTGTTACTGATATTTTGTAGCTTATATGAAGAGTTGGAAAGCTCTCTATGTGACTCTTCGTCATATTTATTATTTAAAAGTTACATATATGTATAGTATGGTATTAAATTTTGTCACTTTGTTTCAGTGCTCTATTCACTGCGATAGAATACTTGTCTTCTTCGCTCAGTGAGCACTTCCTCAAGAAAGATCAGTTTGATATGCAGGTACCTACTTCCTTTACTCTTTGAAATAAACCAGAATTTTTTAATCAAAATGCATCCTTATAGTATGATAATTGTATAAGAGAGATAAGACCTGTGTTATTCCTTGTTTAGCTGTGGAGTCACTACTTTAACCTGGCGGTAGCCTTCATCACTCAGCCCAGTCTACAGTTAGAGCGGTACTCAGACGCCAAAAAACGCAAGATCATCGACCGATACCAGGACATGAGGATCCTAATGGGGCAACAGATACAGAATCTCTGGGAAAACCTAGGTCTGTCTCAGAGTCTGGCATGAAGTGAGAATGTTATGTTGGGGGAGGGAGGGGCTAGGAAAAATTAGATGCATTTGAGGGTCTGCCATACCTGGAAATATTTTTGTTCAGCAGTAGTGGTGGGGGGGGGGGCTTTTTCAAATGCATTGAATTTTGTTTTTTAAATAAAAGATGAATGATATAAGATCAGATAGAGTTGCAAAAATTATCACACTTTAATGTGTGATAACTGTTTCCTTTTCATGATACAGGTGCCAACAGACGACATTTTATTCCCTCCCTGATTGGTCCCTTCCTGAAGGTGACCTTGGTTCCTGAGGAAGAACTGAGGAAGGCCACCATTCCAATATTCTTTGACATGATGGAATCGGAGGTGAAAACCTGTGGAAATTTTCAGTTGGTCAGTATCAGTAGAAATATCAGTTACTCTAACAAATACGAATTCTTTTTTTTTTTTTTTTTAGAATATTCTTTTTTTCAAATCTGTGCATTTATTTTTATTTCTGATAACAGTTGTACTTTGTTATTAGGTTGAAAATGAGATGATAGAAAAACTGGACGAATTTATCACAACTGAGAACCTAGGAGACACAGATTATATGGCTCTTTTCAGTACAATGTAAGTAAACATACATCAGTAACATTCCCTTCTGTTCAGTACAATGATAACACTCTCAAGGGTTCAGTACAATGTAAGTAAACACAAATCAGTAACATCATTCCTCCACTGTTCAGTAGAGTATAAGTAGATACACATCCAGTAAACACTAAGCAACAATCAGTTCTGAAATCTCCCTGGTTGAAAGATTATTGTCAGTTAATTTTGTCTTACTTTACATTCATGTAGCTATTGGTTTGTGTCACTTTATGGGTTGTGAGGAAAGTCAAATTGATTTTTTTCTATAGTGGAGTTGGGGAGTTGTACACTAGAGAAAAGTATCTGTACTTTTCTTGTTTTGAATCGAGTTTTAGTCAAATGAGCAGTCCCAATGAGTGACTTTGTTAATAATGTTTATAATTTATATCTATGTAACATAGCAGCCTCTTTACTGTAATTGATTTGGGTAGAAAATACAGATATTTTTAGCTCACCTGAGCCGAAGGCTCAAGTGAGCTTTTCTGATCACATTTTGTCCAGCATCCGTCTGTCTGTCTGTCCGTCTGTCTGTCTGTAAACTTTTCACATTTTCGACTTCTTCTCAAGAACTGCTGGGCCAATTTCAACCAAACTTGCCACAAAGCATCCCTGGGTGAAGGGGATTCAAGTTTCTTCAAATGAAGGGCCACACCCTCATTCAAGGGGAGATAATTGGGAATTAATGAAAATTTGGTAGTATGTTTTAAAAATCTTCTTCTCAAGAACCACTGTGCAGGGAAAAATAAAACTTATGGAGAAACATCCTCAGGTAGTGTAGATTCAAGTTTGTTCAAATCATGACCCTTGGGGGTAGGGCGGGGCTACAATGGGCTATCGAAGGTTTTCATAGAAATATATAGGAAAATTCTCTAAAAATCTTCTCCTCAAGAATAGCAAAGCCATAATTGATCATATTTAAATGGAAGCATCCTCAGGTAGTGTAGATTCAAGTTTGTTCAAATCATGACCCCGGGGGGTAGGGTGGGGCCACAATGGCCGACCTAAGTTTTACATAGAAATATATAGGAAAATTCTTTAAAAATCTTCTTCTCAAGAATAACAAAGCCAAAACTGATCATATTTATATGGAAGCAACCTCAGGTAGTGTAGATTCAAGTTTGTTCAAATCATGACCCCCAGGGGTAGGGTGGGGCCACAATGACCGACCTAAGTTTTACATAGAAATATATAGGAAAATTCTTTAAAAATCTTCTTCTCAAGAATAACAAGGCCATAACTGATCATATTTATATGAAAGCAACCTCAGGTAGTGTAGATTCAAGTTTGTTCAAATCATGACCCCCCAGGGGTAGGACTGGGCCACAATGGCCAACCAAAGTTTTACATAGAAATATATAGGAAAATTCTTTAAAAATCTTCTTCTCAAGAATAACAAAGCCATAATTGATCATATTTATATGGAAGCATCCTCAGGTAGTGTAGATTCAAGTTTGTTCAAATTATGACCCCCAGGGTAAGGCGGGGCCACAATGGCCAAACAAAGTTTTACATAGAAATATATAGGAAAATTCTTTAGAAATCCTCTTCTCAAGAATAGCAAAGCAATGATTGGTCATGAGACTACTTTTGGATTTTAACTTTTCAATAAGAAACCAATTTCTACTTTTTCCTAGCCACAGTGCTCAGGTGAGCGATTTGGCCCATGGGCCTCTTGTTTCATGACTGCTTATGTGCTGTATTTCAATGGATTTGTTGTGAAACATGAATAAAAAGAAAACTAGGAGGCCAAATAAGATTAACTTTTTAGCAAAGACAGTTTAAATTAATACATGTATTTTAATATATTCCAATTCATCTATTACTTCAAATAGATTTCCAGGTCAAATATGGAAGGGAATTACCGCCAAAAGTCTATGTATCTTGCTTTTATTCTTATTCTGACTACTTCTTTATGCTTTGTTATTATTGTAATTATATATCACTTTATTGTTTTCATATTCGTCTTTATTGCATTTCACTTTGACTTTTATCCTTTTTCATTTTGCCCTTACTTCTATGTTGCTTTATTCTTGTTAATTCATTTTACTTTCTTTTAAATTGATACAGTTTCTTAAATGATTATCTCAATTACGAACGTGAATTCAATCACACAATGAATGAAGCATATTCAATGAAGCCGAATACAAGTTGTCAAAATTTAGTGCCGCATTATAACGCTAGGTGGCAGGGGTGTTCGCTACGAGTGATGGTAAAACTAGGTAAGCAAACCCGGGCCGGGGTTATTAAAGATTTTTCAATTTTCTGCATTAATTATCAATCGAACATCTGAAGGCCGAATCCGATCACCCTATCCAATGATGGAAACTCCATATTTATTTTCTCTGCGCACACAGGAATAGCGGCCTCTTTTTTTTAACATAACTTTATATACCGGTACTTTACTGAATATGCTAATTGAAAGGCCGACCCATTTTTTGTAAGGGTAAGGGTCAAATAAGGTTAATGTAGTATAGTAGGGATAACATTTAAATTTGATACTATAGAAGAAGTTGAATCTAACCCAAAACCCACCCGCCCCCTTGATATGATTTCATTGGCATCGGAAGCAAAGTGAAAGTTGGGGCGGGGGGGGGGGGGTAAGCGTAAGAAATATTTTTTATACCTTAAAAAAAAAACTTTAACAGCAAAAAAAAAAAGAGAGAAATGTCCACTGTCCAAACACAAAAATCCTATATCGTGTGTGTGTGTAGTGGTGGTGGTGGGTGGGGGTGTTCAAATTTCAGTGCCAATTTCTTTTTTTCAAAACACCACCACTTTCCACATTTAAAACCTATGCTGCATCGAGTCCATGGAAAGTGTGTGTGTATGTGTGTGTGCGTGGGGGGGGGGGCTCTTAACATACGCAGTAATGTTCAATGTCTATACTAAGTCTAACTTTGGGCGCAGTAATGTTCAATGTCTATACTAAGTCTAACTTTGGGAAAAAGTGGGGGCTAAGCTATCTCTCTCTGCGGTTCCGATCGACGCCTATGTATTTTCAGGTTTGGACAATTTCCTTGTTTTTTTTGTTTTTTTTTTTGTTTTTTTTTGTTTTTTTTTTTTTGTTTTTTTTTTTTGTTTTTTTTTTTTTTTGCTTGTCAAGTTGTTTTCAGCGGATAGCTTGAATTTTCAAAAAACGATGCTACGTCACTGTTCTCTCGCCTGAAAAAATATCACTCTACTTAAGTAATTTGTTAGATAATTGAATTCCCGTTTAACAGTTTAATTGACATAAAAATGTTAAATATTTTGATACTAGATGCCCCTTCATAAATTTATAAATTGAGTTGTTTTTCAGAACATTCTTAAGCGTGGATCTAGGAATTGAAGTTAGAGGGGCGTCAAAGGAAGGCAAGGGGTCTGGAGGCCGCCTTGAGGCCCCAGTAGGTCAAGGGCAAAGCCCTGGTGGGGGCTCAGGGGGCGAACACCCGGAAGCTCCTGGGTTCTAGAGATTTTGTAGGGTAAAAATGAGGTCTACCAAGTAGGCATATTTACATTTTCTAGACGAAACTGTGATTTATGTTAACTTTGACAATTTTAGGGGTGGAGGGCGCCGGATGCGCCCCCTCCTTAAATCCGTCACTGGTTCCACTGAACTGAACTTTATTTCACGACAGATAGTAATTGCTCATGCGTGTGATTTTAGGGACGGGGCTTTGCAAAGGAGTGAGGAGTGTTATTGGTAGGCAAAGTTGGAACCAGGCTACACCCAGGCATACTAGAAACTCCCCAGTCTTTTTTCATGCATTAATATTTTATGTTGAAATAACACTTTTTAATAAAGAAAAGAAATATCTTTTAGTACGCACCGTATTATACATCAGCCAGGAGAGTTAAAAAAATCTTAAAACTTGAAAATTCTTTATTTGGTGGTGGTGAGGGGGGGGGGGGGTCGTCAACTTTTTTTCAGTACCAAATATAACTCAGATGAACATATGCCACTAAGTACATGACTACTTTAATATATGAATTGACTACATTGTATTAGCATGTGATTAGTACTGCAACAAAAAGTGTAAGGTATGGGGCAACAAGCCTTTCGCTGAACTTTTCCAGTAGTAAAAAGTATGTTACGTTTAGGAAAACGTTTCGTGGCATCCTCCCCTCTATCGGTGAAACTTACCCCATAGGAGGTCGTATAGACGGAAGTCAGTATATATTGAGACTTGGGGGTATGATTGTATAACGTCCCTTTAAATTGGAGAATTTTTAACTCAAATGGAGAAGCCACCTCTTGGCGGTGGATAGCTGCAAATTTGTCCTATATACTCGGCACTTATAGCCATTGGGCGGTGAGGGATCTTTTATCGGGCCAGCACCTACTGCGATACGGGACCTCGGATAATACGCTCTAGATCTCATCCGAAGGACCGAACTCCACGTCCCATAGTGGGATTCGAACCCACGACGTATTGATTGACTCCTTACTACTGTGTTTCGTGACCCTAGAGCAGACGCCGTAACCACAGTGCCACGCGGGCGATTGCACCCGAGTGGAGGGGCATCCGGGGGGTGGGGGGGGGGGGCGGAATTCATTATCCATTTGTACTCGTGAAGATTATCTATGTTAAACTAAATGGTTAGAATTGTTTAATTATTAACCACTATTAAAATGGTTACATTTAAACATTTATTCATGTAGGACGTATAACTTAATTTTCTTAAAAAACTGAAAACGTTAGCATATAAATATTGTTTTACGATTAAAAAAAATATTCGGGGGAGGGGTTGCTATGAAGGGGGACGAATTGCTATATACAGCTAGATTTCCCACGGAAGACTAGCTATATATTGAAACTTCCCCGGGGGAAGTCTCACTGAATAGTCTTCCGAAGGAAGCATCACTATGTAGTCAGTCTTCCAGGGGAAATCTGACCATCTTCCGAGGGAATGGCATTATCGGGTACATACCTGAACTTATAACAAACATCATTTGAAAATTTAAGTTCGATTGATAAAGTATTAAGGCAGAAAATTGAAAAATCTTTAATAACCCCGGTCCGGGTTTGCTTACCTATTTTTACCAACAATCGTATAGCGAACACCCTGCCACCTAGCGTTATAATGCGGCACTAAATTCGGACAACTTACATTCGTCTTCATTGAATTTAGTGCCGCATTATAACGCTAGGCGGCATTGTTTACATGATTGAATTTACGTTCGTAATCGAGATAATCAAGATAGTTTATTTAAAAAACAATATCAAATTAAAAGAAAGTAGAATGTATTCACAAGAATAAAGCAACATAGAAGTAAGGACAATATAAAGAAAGATAAAAGCTCAAGTGTAATGTAATAAAGACGAATACGAAAACAATAAAGTGACATATAATTACAATAATAACAAAGCATAAAGAAGTAGGCAGAATAAGAATAAAAGCAAGATACATAGACTTTTGGCGGTAATTCCCTTCCATAGTCAAAGTGATTAATTTCTTCCATAAAGACTTTATGCATCTCTTATTGTGTTCAGTCTCCGCTATTCTAAGGGGGCTTTTTTTCAATTCTGAGAGTGCACATAACAGCAGGAAGTAAATTATGGCTTGTCTAGGTTGGAAGAATTAACTTGAATTCATGCATGTAAAGTATAAAATTCATTTTACTATACATATGTTAAAATTAAGAATGACGTGTAAATGAAACAGACATATAAACAGACATGTTCCATTGTTAATGTATACATTGGTAAGCAAAAAAAAGTCGCTTGCATATTTAACCTTTAAATATATTATTTGTTAATTATTGGCTAAAATAGTTTAGTTGCATAGCCTTCGAAAAAATATATAGATGAATATTACCACTGCACTCCATTCTTAACAAGGAAGGGGAAGATATTTTATTTAATTTAAGTTATTTATGTTGGTGAAACAATAAATTGAAATTATATAGTTACAGATTTTAAATGAAATGGTAAAAAGTTTATAAGAAAGATAGAACACATGTTAACTAATAAAAAAAAAGTTTATGAACAGAGGCTAAAAAGCAAAATAGCTTTGAATTTCAGTTCTGTTCAAAAATTGTAATAAGTTAAAAGTGACGATGAAAAATTAATTTACATCTACTTCCTTTGATATAAATACCAGTATAATATATGCTCATACCTTAAGATACAATAATCTTTGATATTAGTGGAATCAGATAAGAACTAGAGTTTTACATGTTAGACATGTGTTTTACAGAATAATCCTAATATTTACAGCTAATTCTCCTTTGAGATCAAACAAACAATTGATGATGTGATTATGACACCCTGTATAAGTGTGGATAAGACAGAACTTTGTATTTTATGACCCGAGGTGTTAAAACCAGCCACACTCAGGGAAATAATTGTTTAACATGTAAACATTAAAGACAGCCAAGGTGCAATAATGATTGCATGCTGTGTTAGATATGGGGACTGTCTGTCCTATATGGGTGTGAAGTACTCTCAATTATTGCATGACAGCCTCAGGGCATTCTGGTACGACCGTATAAAGTTTCCTGACCCCTCATTGTCTAGGGTGACACTAAGATATTTGTTTTACATGAAGGCCACTTGGGATTTTTACTGTTTAAGTATTAGGGATCACGAAGGACTGTACTCAATATCAATATTTTTAAGAGATTCTCACTTTTTTGTGGCAAATTTAAAAACTATTCAATAAAGTAATATTCGGAGCATTGAGGCCTGACATTGCCAGAAGAGGAGATTTTGTGTGGAGATAATTTGTCCTTTAATGTAAACAGAAGTTCCCCCAATTTAAATCACCATAATTTGTTATCAGCTGAAAGCGTAACCTAAGTGATCCGAGGGCCTGTATTTAGCCATTGTGAGAGGGTCTATTATACTGGTGTTGTGTTGACTCGGGATTATTGTGACAAAAACAGCGTGTCCTCGGAAAGCGTCGGTGCCCCAGCGGACCGTTAGATGTGGCTTCCCTCATGAGGAACATCATGATCCCTGGCAGAAGGGCCTCTCAGAAGGGCCTTGGGCCTGGCTGCCGGACCGACAAAAACTTCAGGTCACGGAGTAAGTCCCAGCCTAATCTGTACCCCTGGAGGAGGGGGTCCTGTTCCAAGTACCAGGGTGAGGAAGGCAGTGGGAATCAGAATCTATCTGGATTGTCTGTCTCCCAAAACAGGAGAAAATCTCTCTCTAGATTTTCAAGGTTTGTAGGGACAAAGAGAAATTATGCTTGATAGGGGTAGAGTAATTTTTTTTTTATTATTGCTGAATACAGAACTTTAACAGGCTGAAAAAAGTTTGAAAATTTCAGAATATTTAGATTTGAATATAGCCCACTATCACATAGAGTCATACAGATTTTATAAAGTTCACCTCCCAATTGTCTGGTTAAATGTCTTAGTAGAAATTAATATATTAATGCTTCTTACCTTTAAAAAAGATCATATTTGTTTAGTTTTTTTGTTCTTGTACACCAAGAACAAATTGCTACATTTTAATGCATTACTTGGTTTTATAGTCGGGGGGATGGGGGGGGATTAAACAAATATTATATTAATACCATGCAGTAAAATTATTGCGCTAATTTATCTTATGGTGTATAATGCTTCATTGGTCCATTTTAAAATATTTTTTTTACTCTTATCCCTGCATAAACAAAATCTCATCTAATAAACTTTATGTATGTCTTGTGTATGCTCTTGTCATAAAACAGAAAAATCAATAGATTACAGTAAGATTTTACCAACCTTGTTTTACCCTTTTACCTAGAAGTTTAAGGTAGCTTATTAAAGAAGTATAACATTCTCTTTTAAGTCATGGTAGGAGCATTAATATACATACAAGAGAGTAAGCATTGCTTTGTGCCATTTTCACAGAGTGACATGTTTTATTTCTGTTTAAGATTTTCTTTATTTTGGCCTTTGAACTGAAGAAGTGAATATTTGTACAGATGTTTTCACTTATCAAATTAAAAGATCAAACACCTTCACACATACTGTACTCGGTAGCTGTTTACCGTCACGCTGTTTGTTATTTATTTCCTACAGACCAAAAAAAAAAAATCACAGCTTTTAATTACTTCGTTTTCCTCTTGTTTGTTTGGAAGAATAGTTGGTAGCTTTGTTAAAAGCAAAAGAAAGTAAATGTCTCATATTCAGTGTGAAATACTAAAACTGTAAGGATTATCCAATTGCATATCATTAAAATATATTGTTTAATTGATTTATTTAAGGTGCCCAATTACTGGTAATTTTAGTTTCTAAGGCAGACATTTTCCAGTGGCATAGAAAGATTTAGACACTGTCAGCTGGCCAAATAAATTCTGTCCTTTCAGACTCTGCAGTCTCATTTTCTTTTTCACTATTTGCCAACCAAAAGTTGAAGAAAGTTGTGCCTGAGAGCTATTACTGGAATAGGTTGTTGTGATTTATGAATGGCTAGGGAACCGTTTCTGTGGCGTTTCTGTGGCGGGGAGATAGGCCATTGGCAGCTCTCTCTGCTGATAGCGCCAAACAGCAGGTGCTTCCTATAGCTACTACAGAACAGACTCCAAATCCTACAACTTCTCAAATTCTACAAAACTAATGGACAGACACTTTCTTCTATAAAGACAGAACTTATGTAGTGCAATGTAGGCTTCTGAGAATCTCCTCTCTGCTTTGCTCCACTGTGTTTGATGAGGTCTCTTTCTTATATCCCTGGGAGCTGTTAATTGATAAATTGTGAAATAGTTCTGTGGTCTTGGTGAGGATGAAAACACCTCTGATGTTTAAGTTCAAGAAATTTGATCAGGCAAAGTAAGTATAATATGGTTTAATTAACATTGATGCTTTAATTGACAGGAGGTTAATTAAGTATTTAGGATATTTTTTTTAGCTTTTGATAAAGAATTTGAAATGCTACCTGAGTAAGTTTCTAAGTGAACTGATGTAATGCAAAACAGCTAGGTTTTGCATTAAAATTTTGTATCTCAAATTTGTTGAAATACCACTTTTTAAAATTTATTTTGAAACTCAAATTTTAAGTATTTTCATCTAGTGAAATTAATTAATTCTGAAAAATCTTGCCGATATTAAATTGAATGCACCCTGTAAATTCAAAAAAAAAAAAAAAAAAAACCAAAGAATGGTATTTTTCAATACACTGATCAGCCATATTGGATTAAGAATTTGGCTAAATGATAAAACCAAAGAAAAGGCAACAAATGTTATTCTTTTCTCATGAAGCAGGCGGTACTGTTAAATGACTGGAAAATAATGGAGATAGCACCCCTCATTAGAATCCTGCCAATAATGACTGGAGCAGACAGACACCATGTAGTGCTGTCCCAGGCTCTTACTCCTGGGGGATCTAAGGAGATTAACCCCCAATCTAGCTAATTTACACCATTTTCAATTTCAATGGCATCCAATACACAGGGTTGAAAACGTGAAGTTTGTATTTACCCTTGTTTGGGTTTACAGGTATTTGATGAGGGACATGCCTATAAACTGAGTGGACTGGGGGAGTGTTGTATACATATAAATACATATAAAAGTACTGGGCAGTGGTGCTATACCTATAAAGGCTTTGTTCACTTTATTAGCACTTCAGACTCTTTGTCACCTTTCTGTGGAATATAAATAATCCTGGTCTGTAATTCTAAAGTCCATTATCTCCCCTGGGAGTCCTGGAGAAGCTGGAATCAGGAAGGGATGCTGCAGTTGGCAGATTGGATTAGACCACTGCCATCTTGTATCTGACAGTAGATAGATTTGTTTGACAGGAAACAGTTCACACTTTTTCTGATTGACACATCACTAAGCATCTTGGCAAACAACAATTTCATATATCATTTTTGTGTGGATTTTATTCTACAAAGAAATACTTTCAAATGTACAAACAGCATTGGAGTGAACAATTTTTCAGTTAACACTCAGTGTACTATATGTGTTGAACTGTTCTGCAGATTATTATGGGATTTGAACATAATTATATAAACATTGAGATAAAATGGTGAAATTTTTCCACAGATTGTTGGATAAAGTTGAGAAGGAACCCGAGCTGAAGGAGAATGGCCGACAGTTTGTCCTGTCTGTCACCAACCTACTGGAGAGGCTGCTGGACTATAGGTAAGATTTAATGGGGGGACTTAGAGAAAAGAAGGGAGGGGATGCATGGAAGCATATGCTTTGTAGACCATGTCAGTACTGTTAATATTTGAAGAGCAGCATTAATAGAGAAAAACTTTTTTCTTTCACAAAATATTGCAATTGGCCAGCCAAAATGATGGTTATATAACTTTGCATCGGGATAACTGCAATAAACTCTTAATTCCACAAGAAGGACAGGACCTTGGTCTGATTTTTTCCCCATAATTTTTATGTGATGTTAGTAAATATGTCCAACATCTCTCCTATTAGATTTGAACTTTATTTAGCAATACATACATTGGTATATACAGTGCCTTTTCTAGTAACTTGGACAAAAAAAGAAAGAAATAAAAAGTTTGAAAAAATTTATCAAACACTATCTTTACATGTATAAAAAACTGAAATATCGAATAATGAACTTAAGTCCTTTGTACTTTTGACCAATTGTAGCAATATTGAAAGCAAAACCATAACATCTATATTCCACAAGGAAATGTACGTGATAAAAAATGCTTCCAAGTACCATCGTCGCAAACCACGGGTTTTGACTCCACAAGCTTCAAAGAGAGAATCGACGTGAATCACCCGTGGGTTACCGACGATGCCGAGTACAGGCAAAACTTTGACATCACAAGAATACAATTTTTTATAAAAAACCAAATAAGATGTAAAAACAAAGAATATCTCCTGCCATTCATGCAAAAATTATGATTCATTTTGAATTTACCTTGCCTTGCATTGACTATCACCTGTTTGATAAAAAAGTTGACCTTATAATCAGAAATATAAATGAACATGATCTTTTTGCACTAACAGATAATTGTTAGACCTGCATTGTTAGGAAAGAAGAGGAGTGGATCAATCTTTTTAGGAATTTATACATTAAAATTCTGAAATATGTACAAAAATTATACAGCTAGCTATTGACGATTTTAACAATGTTTATTGCCTCTGTTAATTAAAGGAGTCTATGACATACTATAGTCAATTCCCCTTAAATGTGGGCGAGCTCATCATCTGCAAATAAAAATAGTTACCAGAGATTTTTCTTTAATTTACCAGTGTATTATTTTCTACTTTGTGGTGTCTGTATAGTAAGAAAAGTGTAAATTCATTGGAATCTGTTTATAAACACAAGCTGTACATCTGCCTTTAAGATAATTTGTTTCATTGTGTGTCTGTATCTGTTACAATGTGGAGCTGCAGAGTTACGTGGGTATATTGTATTATATGGCTGTTTCTTATGTTCCAAAACTACTTTTAAATCCACAAATGATAAATTCATGTGAATATTTATTGAAATTTTTTTTCTTTTTAGGCAAGTTTGTGGAGGGGAGGACTACAAGAGCAGTCACATGAAATGTACCTTCAATATACTGGTAGGTATTCAGTAATAATCATCGTAAAAATCTGCGAAAATAGTTTATCTACCAGTGTACAGGCTCATCTTCAGGGCCAAGACAGTATGACCACTCCATGAATAGCTCTTAACCTTTGTTTGTATTTTTAAGTGGAAATTAATTATAACTTTTGGGTGGTTTCTGGAATTTTAAGTTGAGATTAATGAACTACCGGGTGGTTCTGGAGATCTAGGTAGTGAACCTTTGTATGCTATTGAGAGCTTTGTGAGCAATGTGGACATAGAAAAATTGCAGAGTTCTGTGATGCAGTGGGTTATAGCTTGGTGCTTTAGGGTGGACAGGCATGCAGGCAGTAGAAGAGATATTAAGGTGTCATGGTAGTGTCTATGCAATTTTTTATTCCTCAGTCATGAGATTTATTCTTTTATGATATTCACAGGATAAAAATATAGAAAAATTATAACCAAAGAACTTGGTCAATGATTTAATTTAGCATTGGTGCCATACCACACTTATCCCTCAGTAAGCTGTTTAATAGCGTACACTGAAAACAACATATGGTGGGCCTCTTAGAATCCACTCAACCTGCGAGAAGTTGTAAATTGTCAAACAGAATGAAATTTGATGTGATCAACTGTAGCTTAACAACTTGAAGCTTTTCTTTGGCATGGTTCATTAATTAAGTCAAAATCGTTAGACTCTGCAGGCTTCCTTTGACGACCCTCCTTAAAAAACAGAAGAGAAGAAACACATGGAAACCATTCATCTGAAAGGATGATCTATGGTGAAATACAAAAAAAAATTCACTGCCGAATTTATAAAAATAAAAATCTATTTATGAAGCCGGAGATGATCAATCCAGATTGTATTATGTAATGTGGAATGTAAAAAGGGAGATTGAATCACCCAACTAATGCTCTGTGTATATGAATTCCAGTCGATCTTCCAAGAAATTTATTCTGAAGTCATTAATTAAAGGGGCGAATGAAATTTATTTATTAAGTATGGTAGTAGCAGCAACTTTGTTATTAGCGAGAATTTCAAAGAATCGCTAAAAGATATTACTTGAAATAAGTTCTGTTTAGGTGTAGGGAACATCATTCAGCATCTTTTACATTTATAGCCAAAATAAGAAAGTTGTATACATGCATGTACCAGACCAGTACTTCTTTTACAAGTTTTGAACATAATATTATATTGCAAGAGTTATAAATACACCAAAAGTATGAGGGTTTATCCCTTTTCTCTATTTCTACTGAAATAGTTTAAAATAAGTCAATTTTTTGTAGAATTTTTACAAGGACAACACAAACAAAGAAGAGATGTACATTCGGTACATTAAGAAGCTGTATGACCTTCACCTTGCTGCCCAGAATTACGTGGAGGCGGGGCTGACCCTGAAGCTGTACGCCCAGCTGTTACAGTGGAGGGACACGATGAGGAAGGAGGAGCTAGACTACCCCAACCAACCAGAGTGGGAGAGGAAGGAGAGGGTCTACCTACAAATCATGGACTGCTTCGACAAGGGCAAGGTTAGCTAGGGTTTATACAGAATTATGATAGTGAAGTTTACTATAGCAGAGTAAGCAGTTCAGTACACATTCAAATAAATGAGTACTGGAACCTATCTCGAGTCTGTGTTGTTGCTTTTATTTTCATCTATAAATTGGTAAATGTCCTTGAGTTTTAAATTATGTAATAGATGGATATAGACCTTTAAAAAAGTGTTGAACCTTTTCCAGGTTTGGGAGTATGGTATTCCTTTGTGTAAAGAGTTGGCAGAGGTCTACGAGAAAAAGTTTGATTACAGGAAGCTGAGTAATGTTCTGGCAAGTACACTTCCAGGTCAAAGGTCAAATCTGTCATTCATCAACTTTTTTGAAACTGGATAAATTTCATAAAGAATGAAAATTTAATGAGTGAAAAATGTATCCTATCTAAAGGTTCTTGTTTTCCCTTATGTTTATAAGTTAAAGATAAAATGTAACTTATTAATCATTCTGTTTTGCTCTTGACAGGAAAGACAGGCAAGGTTTTTCAGTAACATACTGGATGGGGTCAAAGTTCAGGAGGAGGGGCAGGACCGACCTGTCTTCTACCCCCGACAAGAACCGACCTACTTCAGAGTGGCGTACTATGGACAACTCTTCCCACTCTTTGTCAGAGTGAGTCAAAGTTTGTCTACTATGTTATACAATTAATTATGCACGGAAGTCCCAGTTTTTATGTTGGTAAGTAATGTATAAAAAACTGACTGAGAGGATTTAAATTTTTTCAGAACAAAGTGTTTATCTACAGAGGGGATGAGTGTTTGAAGCTACAGGACATAATAAATCAGCTGAAACAGGAGTACCCCATGGCTACCATCCTACAGTTCACCAACACTATAGACGAGGACAAGAAGCAGGGGGAAGCTCAATGTAGGACAGTAGTTAACTCCCTTTATGTATTAAGTCTGTATTGATATCTTCTCTGTGTGGAAATAAAAAAAAATATACGTGCTCAAAAATTGAACTTGTCATGATACAATTAAAGGAAACAAAAATATTTATTAATTGTACTCAGTGAGGGAAAAAAAGACATGTTCAAAAGTTAAGTTACTAAATTTTTTTAGCTCTTCTGAGCCAAAGGCTCAAAGAGCTAATGCTATGGCCATTTGTGCGGTGTGCGTCGTGCGGTGTGCGGTAACTTTTTAGAAAATGGGCCATAACTCAAGAACGCCTTGGCCAATCAGTGTCAAATTTGTCACAGGGTATCCTTGGCCCAAGGGCTACCAATTACACTAAAATAAGGGTTGGGACCCTTAAACAAGGGGAGATAATCAGGAAAACAAAACCAAAAGTACTGGTTGCTAAAAAATCTTCTTCTCCAGAACCACCGGGCAGATTTTCACCAAACTTACGCACAAGGATCAGAATATGTTGAAGATTAAAAATTGTTCAAGGCATGACCCTGGGGTAAAGGGCGTGGTCTCAAGGTCACTTCAAAGTTGACCTAAATTTACAATTGATAAAAACGTTTATATTTTGCTTACTATAAGGACTAGGATGATCAAATCTTGTAAGTTGATGCATGTTAAGACTTCACATCATGTTAAATCAAAAGTAGGTCACAGTGACCTACTTTTTTAATTTTGCAGGCATTTGTTTTCAAATTGATTTGAAGGCATATTTTGGACACTTTAAGGCCTATGATCATCAAACTTTGTTAGTTGATGCATCTTGGGTCCTTAAACAACGTCAAATTAAAAGTAGGTCACCTTGACCTACTTTTTGAACTTTATGACTTATCCTTTTTAAAACATTAAATCCCATTATTGCAGACACTGAGAGGGTTAGAATCATCAAATCTTGTAAATTGCTGCATCTTGGGACCTTAAAACATATTTATGAAAAAGTAGGTCACTGTGACCTACTTTTTGAATTTTGCAGGCATATGTTTTCATATTGTTTAAAAGGCATATTTTGATTACCTTCAGACCTACGATCATCAAACTTGGTCAGCAGATGCATCTTTGGACTTTGAAAAATGTTGACTAAAATGTAGGTCACGGTGACCTACTTTTGACATTTTATGGCTTTATTTAAGTATCTTCGGTATTTATTGGCTAAGAATCATCAAACTTTGTGAGTTGATGCATCTTGGGTTTTCGGAGAGTGACGACCAAAAAGTAGGTCATGGTGACCTACTTTTGACATTTTATAGCTTTATTTAAGCATCTTAGGTATTAATAAGCTTAGAATCATCAAAACTTTGTGAGTTGATGCATCTTGGGTTTTCGGAGAGTGACGACCAAAAAGTAGGTCATGGTGACCTACTTTTGACATTTTATAGCTTTATTTAAGTATCTTAGGTATTTATAAGCTTAGAATCATCAAACTTTGTGGGTTGATGCATCTTGGGTTTTCGGAGAGTGATGACCAAAAAGTAGGTCATGGTGACCTACTTTTGAATATCTCGGATACATATTGGCTGAGAATCATCAAACTTTGTCAGTTGATGTATTTTGGGCTTTCGAAAATCGCCTACTAAAAATTAGGTCACAGTGACCTACTTTTAACATTTTATGGCTATAATTAAGTATCTCCAGTACTTATTGGCTTGGAATAATCAAACTTTGTCAGTTGATGCATTTTGGTTTTTCCAAGAATGTAGATGAAAAAGTAGGTCAAAGTGACTTACTTTTGACTATCTCACATACTTATTGGCTTAGAATCTTCAATCTTTGTCTATTAATGCATCTTGAGTCCTCAGAAAACTTCAATCTTAAAGTAGGTCATTGTGACCTACTTATGGTTTTTTTTATAGCTTTATTAAGATATCTTCAGTTATAATTGGCTAAGAATCATCAAACTTTGTCAGTTGATGTAAGTTGGCTCTTAGAATACTTAGGGTTAGAGGCTTCAAATAGAAGTGATAGGTTGTACAATTTATCAGAAGAGCGATTCAAGGCCCTTGGGCCTCTTGTTTTATTATTCAAGAGAAGGAGTAAAGAGTAAGACCTATATCTCGCTGACATTTTTGGTTTCAGACATACAGATTGGTAGTGTGAAGCCGCGGCCAGAAGACAAGCCAGAGTTTGTATACAACACCAATGTGGCTCCTGAGATTAAGAATTTCTACGCTGTTAATGATGTCAGCACATTCCAGTTTGACAGATCTTTCCACAGAGGAGAAAGGGATCCAAATAATGAATTTAAGGTATCATCACCTATCTTAATTCCCTTCAAAAACTGGGATTGTAAATTGACAGCATTATAAAAGACATTTTCCTTAAAATCAAGATTTGCTTTGAGATTTAACTAAAATAGCTTTCTTAGAATCATGGATTTTGGGATGTATATTTCAGAACTGAATACCTGCATTGATGTTAGTAAATTCTGATGTTCTGTTAATTTTTTTTACCCAGACCCTGTGTACAGAGAGAATGGTGATGCACACAAACTACTGCTTCCCAGGGATTTTACAGTGGTACGAAGTGATTAGAACTGAACATGTGACTCTTAGCCCCGTGTGCACTGCTAATGAGGCTGTCAAATCGGCCTGTAAAGAACTACAGAAAGAGATTGATAAAACTAAAAAAGACTCCTCTATTGATGCCATCAAATCTCTGTCTATGAAATTAAATGGAATGATTAGTGCTTCTGTTCAAGGTGGAATTCCTAAATATCAGGAGGTAGGATCTTCAAACTTGGAATATTTTATTTTAAAATAAAGAGGTGCAAGGTATTGTGATTGAAATAAGAATATGAATGCCATATTTGTATATGTAAATGGTGTATCTGCCATTGCTGTGCATTCTATGAAGGTTTGCACACATGGGCATCTGTATCAATTTTCTTGCTCTACTTACTACATGCATTTTCCAGGCTTTCTTTACACCGGAGTATGAGAGACTTCACCCTGAGGAGAGGGACAGGATCCGCGAGTTGAAGGAGCTACTAAATGAGCAGGTCAAACTGCTGGATGCGGGTCTCCATCTGATGAAGACTATGGACCGGGTCCACGGGACGGGACTGTCTGACATGCTGAGGTCACTCAGCGAGATCCTAAAGGAGATTAAGGAGAGTCTGGGCATGCAGTCAGCCTCCGTACACAGGACCTCATCTCATCTCTCTATGACTTCCGTCAGGGTATGTGTCGCAATAACAAAAAATATCTCTGTTTTTTCTTGCTTTTTCAATGTTTTATTAGATTAAATACTAGTAGACAATCTCTTGGCCATTATCAAGAGCAAACTCTTTTATAAACACTTTCTCATATAAGCATGAAATGTATATTAAGATTGTAACCTCCAAAAAATTATTGTTGATGAATTGGAAATAATTGCAAATAGACATGTTCATAAATGCATGCATTTATTTTGTTTTGATCAGTATGAAATGCTGAAAAATCATTTTATATTGTTGTAAAATTGGCAATGTACGGTATGATTTGTATTACTACAGGAGTTTAAACCGCGACCGGACTCTGGAGTAGACAGTATGCTGGTAGAGATGAGGCCGGGCACCCCAGGAAGTGGGTCCCTCCACTCCTCTAGCAGGTAGGGCATTTACTGTAGGTCACCAACTTTATACAGCTCCTTATCTTTGCAAGATAGTCATTTACTCTAGAAACAGGACAGACTTTTCATGAATTTTGGTTCCTGTTCTGTGTAATCACAAATTAATTTATGAGAATGAATTTTCTTGCAAATAAATGATGATTTTCCCTAGTAATATAGATGTTAAGGATGTTAATTAAGAAAAGTTAAAAATACTCTGAATGAATTAACCATAATTATATACCTTTACTTGTGTGTTAATGGCAGACCTAATGATGATTGTTAATTAATTTTTCAGTAATCGATCGTCTGGTTACTCGGCTGATGCAGTGTCAGGAGATCTGGTTGACCTGTCTGAACCAGAACCAGTTCCAGCACCTGAGGTTAGTTGTCAATTAAACCAGCTCTATGTTGACTTTTGGTGTAGTGCTGTAGTTTAGTCTCACTTTTTATACACCCTGTAGATTATAACATAGATATTCAAGAAAAACAACCTGATTAATAGTTGAAATAAAACTCAGTGTTTTGTGTGCATCAAAGGAACTGGCCCTCTGATGTTAAAAAAACTATAGCAGTAAAAAAAATTATGGATGCCCTTAAAGTTTCAATAGAAATTATTTTTTCATAGATTTATTTCTGTTTTTGCAGTAGGACCAACAGCTTCATATTTACATCATTGAATGTGATAAATAGTTTGAGGAAAGTTGGAAAGAAAAAACACATTCAAAATTAATTTTTTTAAAAAGTGCAGGAAATATTTATAGATATGCACAGTTATATATATCCCATTTTAAGTTACCAAATATAGTTTTTATTATTTTTTTTATTATTTAATTGGCAGAGTGTGCTGAAAAATAAAAAGAAGAGAAATTTGTAACGACCAAGCACTCTTTTGTTAATACTATAAATCATCTATTTCAACCTGTCAATCTTTTTTTTTTTTTTAAATAAATAGCAGTCTTGCATTGCCTTGAATTTCCTTTGTATATTGTACTAATCTCGCTCTATTTTTATGATGTTATAATATTTTATTAATTTATTTCTCCCTAAATCTTACTTGATAATTAGATTTTTTTTGTTTAATATTGTTTTATAAATCTTGTTAACCTTGAATTTATTTGATTATGACACTATAGCTCTACCTGTTACTAGAATCATTTGTATTGTAGATAATATCACTCATTTTTGTAAAATTTATTAATCAAAATCTTTAATGTCCCATATACATTCTACAATTGATAATATAAAAGAATGAGATCTTTGAAAGAGAAGATCAATGTGAAAACAGTGAATGAACTGCCAATTTCCAGTTTATCGAAGATATAAACATGTACACAATGGATCTTAAGACGCTGAAATTCACATTGTAACATATATGTGGATGTGGGTGTTTTTATATACAGGACTAACAGAAAAATATTTAACCTAGTATATCTTTTGCTTATTCATTAGTTGTACATTTGTTAATGATATAAAGTAATTGTGGTGTAGAAAAACCTTATTAACCTGTTTACTTAACAATGCACGACTCTATGTATGACACAGTGTACCCTCTAGGTCCCCTATCCTTAACACAGTGTATGCCTGAGTAGCATGCTTAGCTAGTTTGTGTATCTATGTAGATATCCATCTCACTACCTTTTTTCATGTCTGCATGTTCAGAATTTCACACTACTTGACCTCTCACAACTCAAGGGAGTGAACTCCAACAGCAAGCCAAAGAGGCCATTGTCACTGATACATTCGTTCAGACCAGACAAGGCACATAGAGATCGATCCAAATCCGTCTGGTATGGTTCAGGATCTACAAACAGTTTGCTTCCTGAGGTAAACTTTATTCCCTCCCTTGTACCAGAGTCAGGACTGGTTTGACGTTGTTGAGTTATTTTTGGCCATTGACATGATTTATTGAGCATGTTGTGGTAGAGAACTAGATGGCTATGAACTTGGATAAGAGGTTTGGCTTTTGGAAGAATGTTGCAGTTTCCACAAGTCAACTTTGACAGTGGAAGGTTTTATGGTAAAAAATATGCTCATATAACTGTCCTATGTTTGATACCTCCCCTAAGCTTGAAGTATAGAGAAGCATGAGTATGAAATGGATGTATTTAGTCTTGGGCTGTAATCCTAACTGTCCAGTATATACTCTGAGTATGATCTCCTACTCAATAGAATTATATTATCCTATTCTTTACTATAAACAACCAGATGATGTAAGTTTTGCCCATTCTAGCAAAACAGATGATAGTGCATTAATTGCCTGATTTAGGCTAGCTATCAGAAGCTACATGATATATATGATAAATAAAAAATACAAGAATGTTACTAAAAGAAGAAAACTAATCAAGTCATATGTAAAATAACATAAATTTTGATAAGATTTAAAGAAGTACTGATCTTGAAAGTTGCACAATATTACAGATAAAGGTCACACCAAAAAGAAAAAAAAACACAAAATGCTAGAAAATGCAAAAAAACTATTTATATCTAGATGTTATAAGACAGAAAAATATAAGCAGACAGAACATTTAACTTTGAATATTGGATACAGAGATCTGTTTTCTTATGTGTGTGAAGAGGCTATGCAGTGTTGTGAAATATGGTTGTGCTTTTGTACCTTCATTGTGTGTGTGTGATTAGTCTAGACCTTCCTGCTTAGTCATTATTTACTTATTTTTCAGTTTTGACCATGGTATATGTTATGTATAATCCTCTGTCTTAAACATTTCTGAATAATTTATGTTTTAGAGCTTCTATTTTTACTTTATTTGTTTTAGTTAATTTATTTAAATACATGAATGTTTATAGCCTGTTATTTTTTCAATGAGTTTGTAGTTCTGACAGAATTTGCCACATGCTTGAATGAAGTCTTTTGGCGTTAGTCTGAGCTTTATTTTGTGCTTAAGATTATGAGACTGGCAAGTCAACCACAAGTGCCAAAAAATATGAATACAGAAGTCTGGTATTGCTTTTAAAAGTGTATACATGTATATACATGTAGTACATCCTCAGTATATATTGTAATTATACCAGTTCATTAGTAGTGAAACACTTTCTTCTTTTTCTTTTCACAGAAATCAAAGTTTGGCTCAGATCCAGATATTGCACACCGTCCTTCTTATAGAAATCAAGGTAAGTCATAACAAGTTCCTACACAGACACAAAACTAAGTCATACCAAGTACACAAACATCAAGATAAGTCATAACAAGTACTTACACGTACAAACAGGATAAGTCATATCTAGTTCACAAACCTCAGGATAAGTCAAAAGAAGTACTTATATACAGAGATATCAAGGCAAGTAAAAAAAATACACACACATTAGGGTAAGTCATAAGAAGTACTTGTATACAGAGTTATCAAGGCAAGTAAAAAAAAAAGTACTTATACAAACCTTAGGGTAAGTCATAAGAAGTACTTGTATACAGAGTTATCAAGGCAAGTCAAAAAAAGTACTTATACAAACCTTAGGGTAAGTCATAAGAAGTACTTGTATACAGAGTTATCAAGGCAAGTCAAAAAAAGTACTTATGCAAACCTTAGGGTAAGTCATAAGAAGTACTTACACAAATATCAAGGTCAAGCACAACAAATGCAAACTTCAAGGTAAGTAGTTACAAATACCCAGTACTTACA
>NW_026929302.1:0-37469 GCF_032062105.1 Saccostrea cuccullata | reverse complement strand
AATTATGAACACGGTATGCTGACAGCTGTCTATCATGCAATTGGATTGACCATTAAATGATCTTCTAGCCTAGAATTTACAACTTCGTACAGGATTTTAGAGATACATGTAAATGCCAATAAATGGAAAGTTCGAAACAAGGCGTTAGTTCTCGAATACTTCTCTGTCGTATCCTTTTTGTTCAAAAGAGGTCGAACAACAGCAATTTTCATGGATGGAACAGCTGATTCTGATAATGATTTATTTATCATGGTTATGATTGAGTCTTACTTGAATAATTTAGATTTAAGCCATAATGATCTTTCGAACCTCTTCCACTGATATTTATGTGAGGCAATCAAGTGATTTGCCCTCAAATCTTTTTAATGCTCCTAGAACATCCATTAAAATCTTCTTTCGAAATATCAGACTCTAGGTATTAAAGTTTTCTCATTAAAGGATGAAAGATGATCTCTTATAACGTTGATTTTATCCAGGTAAAAAGCATTTGCAAGGTCCAGTTCACGACCATTAGAAGGGGGAAAACACATGTACAAGTACGAGCGTAAATCTTTATGGTTTATCCGATACTCTGACTTCATGACTTTAATACGGCTAGTAACGTTTGTAATATTTATAACAAATGGTTATTGTCAATTAAAGGTTAATAAAATAATTTCAAACAGCCCCCCTCCACTCTTAATAGTATGTACATTGTATATTTTTATAATACAATGTTTATATTTTAAAGACCTTTTGGAACTTACTTTTTCTTTAGAACTCGCTAATTTTTTTTAAAACAGTAAAATTGCTTAATTTCAACTTTACACCTAAACTTACGCCTACCAATGAGTGGACATCAAGTTTTGGCCTTAATTTAGTCAGGCGTACCCTCTTTAATCAAACGCAAATCTTCGTGTTTTTTTTTTTTTATTAAAAAATCTTCGTGTTAGTCCCGACTTAAAACCGGCGTAGCGCTATGACTGGGAGTACGACCTTTGATGAAACTGGCCCCTATATTTATTATTTAAGGTCCTTGTTTGCTCTATTTTGCATTGTTTTGTCGGCTTCCGTGATCGTGAATATTGTTCGTTATCTCTATATGTTTCATTAATAAATGCGTTCAAAATAAAAAGATGAAAGAAAGAAATTAAGAAACAACTATAATTTATCAATTCCCTAAATATTATTTTAAAAAATAACAAAAATAAACGTTTTAGAAACGGTTAATCTATGAGTTTATTACTATTGGAATTCATAAATGAAAGAAGGGGGGATTTTCAGACATCACTTGTTTTTTTCTTGCGGACGTTCTTTGATGAATATGCAGGGAACACTGGACCCAGAGCAGTAGTACGGCTTTTTCACTACTGAGCATGCCTACAGTTTTTAATGTCGAATTGGGCGCCCCCTTTTTTTCTGCTAAAACCTTAATAATAAATAAAACCTTAAACAGAAAAATAAATCAATGAATCTGGAAATACCTGTTCTGCTTCTCCCTGACTAATTTTTCTCTGCAGCTTTTTTTCACGTAATAACCCCTCAATGCACACGGTTTACGAATTCAATCTACTTTAAGGCTGGTTGTTACGTCCTCCAAGTCTGATATGTTACGTTTTGTCTTTCTTACCTTACGTTGTCTTCGCTCTTTTTCTGCTTCATCATTGTCAATTTCGTTTGCCCCTTTTTTATAACCTTTTTTGAAACTTGTCTTTTTTCAGAAATATCCACAGTTGATCTATTTACTACATGGGTAGGTTACCGTAGGTCGCTGCAAAAGACATCAGAAGCTCAGTGTTCTCCCTGTATTCCCTGTCTCTCGCGGTCTCCCGAAGGCACAGGAAATCCTCAATTTCTCTCCGTTCGTCTTCTGGCAGAGATTTAGAGAAGGTTATAATACACTTTCTAGCATCCCCTGATGTCCAAAGCCGTATCTGAGCTGCAATTGAATCATACTATCACAGACTCTCATGAAAGGTTCTCCATCTCTCTGCAGCAGGACGCTATCACACTTGGACCCCGTCTTGTGAACGATCTTGAACCTCACAACTCGCAGATATTTCTCCAAAAACGATTGTAGGCGAAGATCAAGACCAATCTTTGCACGAATTTTACCACCGTTTTTGTTGTAATCGACTGGAACTACAAGTAATTTCTCGCCATTTAACTCTTGTCTGCTTTTCTCACTGGTGTGTGCTTTACGGTAGCTCTGCATTTTCCAGTTCTGAACACTTCCTGGTCGATGCGCTTGACGCAGGCAGATCTCGCAAGCTATGTAGCTGTTGAGTAAACCTGTGTTATCCCTATTTAATTTCTTACCTTTTTCCACTTGGTTCAATTCTTTTTCTGCAATGGTTCGAAGTATGTCAACGCGTTGAGCAATCTCCGCTGGCTTTGATCATACTTGACTTGCTTCTTTTTCTTACCTACCCTCATCGCATGGAGTTTGTTCTTTTCTTCTGTTAAAACTCTTTCCTCTGATGAATAATCAGATGAATTCTATATTTCTAAGGATAATGACTCTTCGTCTGAAACGAAATGAATACGCTTCTTATTTTGCGGCCTAGGGGGTGTAATATCAAGCTCCTCTGACGTGTCCTGGACTTGCTCTTCATTTGAGACATTACAAACATGTTTACCTCGCTTTGAGCGGGGTTTAAGCCCTGGCATACCTGATGAATCTATTGCATCACTCCAGTTTTCATCGGATTCCTCTGAAATAGGGGGCACGGCATTAACAATGATTACTCGTTTTGAGTGGTAACCTGAAACAATAAAAAAAAAATTCTTAATAAAAATATCTTTCTCATTATTTTTTCATCTCATAAAGTAATTTTATTTGCGGTCGAAAGGGGATACATCAAATTTGAAAAACATATCTGATCACTCCATACTTTTCCTATCCTCATCAAAGTATCCCAATGAAGAAGGTAATTTGTTGTCTTGTTGTATACTAGTAGATGGCGCACATTTCGTCCTGATCATTTTGATTTGTTTTCCACGGATTTTCTTTCGCGCCTCTGTCGGTATTTCAAGGTGACCATACCTCCGAAGGATCTCGAGCACGTCTTTTCTTCCATAATTTTTATCTGCTATATCGTCCGGGTTAACATAGAGATGTTTGCTCATATTTACTGTAGGCCTTTCAACTAATTTTTCAAGTTGCACATATGGTAAAAAACATTGTATAGATAGATTTATAGGTACATGAAATTATCAAAAAAGATAATAACTTATGCATACTTTTAATTACATCATTAAAAGGTTTAATCATTTATAATTGACTTTTCCGATGTTGTGTTTAAGGACATGTAACTCAGGTGTGAAAAATGACCAACTTAGTGCCGATTTATGAGTTATCGTTTATAAGAATGACATATAGGCTGCTTCAGCATTGGCATTGTTATATACACAAAAGGGTTCCTTACATTGTTTTGTACACAAAAAGTTTTGACCAAGAGAAAGAGCATGCCTTCACTCTACCTGAAATAACAGGGTCAAATGAATGGGGAACAGACTATATTCAATAGTTTTAACTCTCTTTGACGATTATTTTGAAGAAGAAAATTTAATGTCATGTTTTTGTGTTCGCGCTTTTTCGCTTCCTGTGTAAATATATATATTTTTACAAGTAAATGCAACAATTGATCATCTTATTTGTGTTACTAAGCACGAAGGGGAACGACTGAGTATAAAAATTTAATTATGTTAGAACTGAGAAGGAGGGTAGATTTCACTTTTTATTTTAATTAAAACCTTTAATTATATGCAGTAAACCGGTGTCCGCAACTATACAGTAAATAAGTTTAACATTGGTGCTAAATTTTAAAACCACTGGATTCTACTGAGAGCAAAGAAACACTTGGGAAATGCTAAAAACTGCCTTGCATGTAAACAGTAAGATACCCCGAGCCTGCTCTAAACAAGTTTCAGCAGTGAGTTATCGTTCATAACACCGACCCCTAGCGGCAGTTGAAAGGCCTATTTACTGTTGCTGAGCGTACATCAGAGAGGGATTGCTCAATGAAGGGGTCTCTCTCCTCACCCTGTTCTTCTTTGCCCCGCCTTACACCTCTGCATGTGGGTCTTAAGTCTGTCTGGACGATCTATTACATATCTATTGAACAAAATAAAAATAGTTACAGTATTAAAACAGTCAATCACTTTTCATTCGCGAATTTTATTTTCGAGTAATTACTCGAGTCTGTCTGCTCGTAAAGACTATATAATTGTTACTAATTGCATAGCAAGGAATATATATATATATATATATATATATATATATATATATATATATATATATATATATATATATATATACAGCAAGAATCATAAATTTTCGAAAATTTTGGCCCTTATAAATACCAAAATAGTTGACATGTGAATAAGGTATCGTGATCATATTGTGATCTCAGAAATATAGGGATCGTTAATAACCTTATGCTCAGAGAATGACTAAAACATAAGCAATAATTGTAAGTTAATTCGTAATATACGTACGTATAGCAATAACAGCATTTCAGCCATTGCTTGCCTCTCCTGTTTGCATCCCTGACAGGGCTAATTTCTAGCTCCTCTTCCTCTTTACGTACTGCACTTTTCGCCTTTGACCTCCTGACCTTCGCCTTTTCTGCCCTTTTCCCTGGTATAGGTTTCCAAGACTGTTTTTTAATCTCTTCTGAAATAAATATACATACCTGGACTATGCTTTCTTTTGATAGCTTCTTGTACTGCTTATTCAAAAAGGAACGCAATTCTTTTAAAGGTAACTCCGGGATTTGGCATCCCACTGTCTCGTCATTAGTATTACCCTGCTTTAAAGAGTTGATAAAGACACTTACCTCAGTAACGTGTTCCACACAGTACTGAATCCACTTGTTAGAGGACTTAGCTGTTGTGGATACCATTTTAATTTTGAAATTGCTTGAAAATAAAACAGATTAGATTTATTTTTATAAAATTATCGTAAAATTCCTAACACCAGTATACTTAAAATATAAATATAAAAATGCTTTAAAATAATAATTATTTTTTTGCTATTAAACAAGTTGTATTAGATATACTGATTTAGTTCTCCAGTTACAGATAACCGTCAACTAACGAATAAGTATTAAACAACTCTTTATATACTAAAGAAAATAATTAAGAATAATTATGCATTGCGACCTAGAGAAATACTCGATAATTTTCTTCTCTTCCTCAAGCAATTAATTTTAACTCAGTTTTGACATGTGGCGAGAAAAATATAAAAGACTGGGTATTACCAGTAATTAATTGATAAAGTAATTACACATGCCAAAACGAAGTAATTATCTAGAATTATCGTGTAATTATAGGATTCAGTTTTGGTTAGTGTAATTAAAATGTCAAGCCTTGTCGTCAAAAAGATATCTTGGTCATAAGAATTGTTGTGTGCATTCCAAAAAAGTGATACTATTGTTTTTATTAAATTATGAAATGATTTTTCTTAAATTTCGTTATTAAAATTCGATATCAGTTCTACTGTTTTATATTTTTGAACGTAGCAAGTTATGCACATTTTAAAAAGAAATTTTGGCCATTTGTTTTTATTTTTAAAAAGTAGTTACATGTAATAGGTTTAATTTTTAATTGTATCCATTTGACATATTTAACACAAAACCATTTTTGGTTTTATTCATTTAGAAATATATATCAATATGAATCATATGGTTATTAAAAGCACAGTTAAGGATAATGAGCAAATAATAGTATAAATATACATAGCAAGCATTGATATGTTAAGGTAACAATACAACTACTACAAAGGTCATATTGGCTCAGATGATCATGTCATATTTTCTTTATTTGAAATTTATGCAAAAATCTGAAAAATAAACATTTTTCAGTTTTACGCAAATTTCAATTGATTTTTTTTTATTTAAAATTATGCAAAAATCTGAAAAGTAAACATTATTTTTACGAAAATTTTAATTGATTTAGTTTGTACGATATTCACATGCTTCTTTTGTAGATCTTTCATCTGGCATTTTCTTTGTAGCATTTTTATGCGACATGCTCTTGTAAAATGTTCACGTATTTTGTTTGTTGGGAGATGTACAATGTAGAGGTTGTCGTCTGGTTGGAGCTAAATGCATCTAAAATATTTTTAGATCGAAATAAAATACGATTGCCTGCACATTTAAAGAATGATACCCCTTCTGATCCACAAAGTCTGGTTTGTTTTCCGAAGTGCCCTGTATCTTTACAAACTTCCCGTCTTCATACCCTAATACATTTGGGAATCCTAGATTGTAAAATTCTGACAATGTGTATTTGGATACTTAAGTTTAAAATATGTCATCGATGTTTTTAATCATTAGTAACTGAATTATTAGTTTAAAACAGACTACAATTTAGCTCACCTGAGTCGAAGGCCCAAATGAGCTTTTCTGATCAAAATTTGTGTGCCGTCGTCGTTGTCGTTAACGTTTCACTACACATGTGATTTGCCCACAAATTTTTAAAGATGTTTTAATATAATCAGATACCATTCATGTTTTATTATTGTTTCATATGTAAATTGCTGCAATTTTTTTTTGTTTTCAGTCTTTAAAAACTAATCAAAATTTACCATATATTTGATATTTTGCAATACATAACATGACCACCTACATGTACAATTGTGAAATTAAATTATTAAACCGTAAACGTTGTTGCTTGAATCTCTTGTAATAACACAAATTAAGATATATCTTTTTCATTTCTTGCCATGATTTTTCACGAAAAGAAGATTTTCAAGATTTACAAAAATGAGAAAAGTTGTATCTTGTTTCCAATACAACCAAGGTCCTGATTCAAAAACTAGTTATATATTGTACAATCACTCACACATCTGTATTTAATTATGATAGAAAAGTCCAAATTTGTAGCTATGCGTGGCCATCAAATTTAGATATTTCCAGAGAATTGGTCTTAAATTTTAATTTTATTCTTAAAACTCAGGAAAAGTGGCAATCTGTGTATAACTGAAAAAATTCTTTAGAATTAATACATTATCAAATTGTATATTGGTGTTTTTGAAACAAATGTTAAAGGCTATTTTACGCATTTACATTACCATTCTTGCAAATTTTGTTCAGTTTCGTCAGCTTTAAATTTGTCATATAAAATTTGCGCTATAAAAAAAAATTCTGTCATGTGATAATAATTGATCTTTTTTTCATACTTTAATGATTGCTCTTGCTACTTTGACCTCACAATATTTAAAACTTCTTAGATATATAGTTGTAAAGACAGTTGTAAGGCTTTTTAAAAATATGTATTTTATACGCATCATTCTTTTATTTACAAAGATAACACAATAAATTATCATGACAAACATAATGGGACAAAATGATGATGATGCTGTCAATCATTGGAAGTCGTTTTCACCCTAAGGACCAAACAAATGCTGTCATGGCGTATGGATTGGACAGGCGGTTTTTTTTGTCCTGGTAGAAGCCTTCCTTTTTCTTTTCCTTGAACATAGGTGGATGGCAGACCTTGTCCGTTCTCATTCTCCTCTTTCCTAACGGTGCCCCTTGTCAAGGATAACAACCCCCGTGGTGTATTAATAGTGTTTTTGTCCTGGTGAAACTTTCCTTTTTCTTTTGCTCGAACATCGGTGGATGGCAGACTTTGTCTGTTCTCTTTATCCTTATTTCTGAAAAAGTTTGAGGTAAAATATACTTAATCTGTATTCAAATTTAGATATCATATAATAAGTAACAATTCAAACAGACCCATTTTAAAGTGCTGTAAGTGCATGATTATTTTATAAATTAGAGAATTTAAAGTACAACTTTAATTTACTGATACATGTATGTTAAAACATCCCCTTTTTTGTCTGTCCTCAAGAAAACAGATAAGTGCATGATGTTTAGGGTGCCGTACGAGGTTTCGATGGACCAAAGGTGGATGGCAGTTGAAGCAGCAGAGGGATCCTGAACAGTCGATTTATCTTCGTCATCAGATATGATGATGATGTGCCTTTGCTTCCCAGATGAAAGTTGAAATTAATAAAGTTTTTCGAGTAATTATAATTGCATACTAAATAATGAAGAGTGTATATATTTTAGAATGATATAATTTTTATGGAATTTATACAATTCTCTCCTTTTTCCTTTACTGATGATTGAACATTAGGTTTTTTACTGCGAGCTGTAAGGAGGAAATTATGTTATTGGCAGATAATTGAAATATTTTTCTGGTCATACATAGATGAAATATTTATTTATTACGAATTATTTAAAAATTTAAATACTTTAATGTGCTTATTTCTTATTCTTTCAGAATAGCGTGCTCTTCTGTTGCCCCATTACCAATTTCATTTCGCCATCTTCAAAAGTTTAAGAAAGGTTTAGAACCCTATGAGCCTTTTACAACGTGATGTGAAGTTTATTAATGTAATATTTATTTAAATATTCTTTTGTGGGGAAATTTATCACTTTCTTATACATGTATATACCTTGCTTTATTGTAGCAATACAAACATTCTCCATTGCCACAGAAGAGAAAGAGGTTGTGTCCACTGGAACTGTAATAAAGGAATGATTTAAGTTATTTTTTCAACCATGTATTTTATTTCAAGAAATAATATGCGAAATGTAAATTTACAAGTAGTTTGATTTTGGACAGTAATGGACACGTGTTGTATTGATGTACTAGTATATGTTCTCATTTCGGTACAATTACCTACTTCACGTTCTCTAAGGGTTTAGTCCCCTTCGTCACTTGAAAAGTCTGGGCAAGTAAACATAACATGCATACATGTAGAAGACCAAAGCTGTCTTATTAACTCGCACGTCTCTCCCTGTTAGGTGGTATGAAGTCAGAGGAGAAAGAACTTTTATCTAGCACTACAGTGGATACGTCTTCCTCCTGACATGCAGATGAGTCCGTCTCTGCAACTGTGTTAACTAAAAACAGAAGAAAACGGTGCAATGAATAGTTAAAACGAAAGATATGCAAAAATATGTCTTTTACAAATATTGTAAAACATACCAGGCATACTTTCTAAGGAAATGACGTGTGACTCTGATGCCTCTGCAAAACCTGTCCACATGTCAGTGACCTTGTATAGTTGTACTTTAGCGGTGCATCGAGGGTGTAAATAGACTTCAATTGACCGAAGAATCCGTTGTTAATGTTGGATCTGACATCTGCCCTCCACATGACATCGGCTAGAGAGCCCTTAAATTGCGTTATTTTCGTTCCGGCCATCCATCTGAAATTGTCTTTGGCATGCTTCAATGCTCCGGTGATCCTGTTTGTGTGGTTTTGGACCTCTTCGTTTGTTGGATTGTTTATGTAGGACTTTTTGAAAGCAAATTTTTGAAGAACTGTGAAGTGCTTGTAACCGGGATCATTCAGAGGGCAGTATGCCGACCAATTGTCGCTATAAATCTTGTCACCTTTCTATATGATTTATGTCTCTCTCGATAATTGGAAGAAGGGTCTCCTCACTTCTGTCTGACATGTGATAGAGGACAATACTGTTGGTATCCCGTTCAACCATGCCAAATATCCATACCTTTAAAAATAAGAATTCCTGCAGTAACAAAGTTTGCCTAAAAAACGAAAAATGAAAACTTTACACTTTTAAGGGCTTTTTTAAAAAATGCTGGAATAAACTAGTTTGAGGAGAGGTGGCACCTACATACGACGATTTGGGGTGCCGTTATGTTTGACGCGCCTTGCAAAAAGCGACTCGTCGATTTCCACTGTGCCCTGAAATTTGGGATGGCGGAGGGTGTTGTGGATCTGTTCCTTGAATATTTTCGGATGAAAGACGCCCAGTAGTGGTATATGAAGTCCACGTAAAGCGGGAACACTTGCCCAGACTGTTTCTCTCTAGTATTTTTTTATGAAAAAGACAATGTCCAGGTTGCTTCTATCAAAAAATGAATACGTTCCCGAAGACTTTATGTGGAGCCTATTCAGGGAGCAGCGAAAAATGACCCCTACCGGGAGCACCTGATAAAGTAGCAAATGTCGTGAATCCATCATATTTTTCTACAGTACACTCAAAAGACGTCACCAGCAGATTGTTTTGCCTACACCATTCATAAACTCATTGTCAGGCCTTGAAAAAGTTGGAAAAAGTTCCAAGGGTTAACAAAAGCTGCTGGGGTTATAGAGAGTGTCAACAATGTGTCTCTCGCGGTAGCTCACGCCACTCTTCCTCGTATCCGACAAGTGAAGAGCACACTGAAGACGACTCTGGAGGTCATTTTATAACATAAGGGGGTGGCCAATTACAATGGAATTAAAATAATTGAATATTAAAAGTTTAAGGCGGGGTTTTGACGTCATGCAAGAAAAAAAGCATGTTAAAAGTTTGCTAATAATTTAATTTGTAAATTATGCAGGTTTCGGCACAAATGTCATTTCTTCTTACTTTTCCGTCAAGGTATTCATAGCGCCTCGCAGTTACATTCCAGGCGTACAGATTATAATTCCTCTCATTGGAGAATAGTCTTCAAACGAGTACTAAAATGTAATTCATGGTTTGGAATTGAAAACTAGTCTTAAAATACTTCATCTTTTATTTAACATTGACTAAGAGTGCGCTGAAGTGGTTTAAGGCCGACGCATCTCTGGCCAATCTCATTAACTCGACCAACAAAAACACAAATGATAGTTGAAAGTGTGTTAAACACGGAGTCCCACAACAGTCGTCTTGTAGACAATGGCCATTCTTTTGCTGATCCTACTTTATCCTGTATTGACATAAATTTCCATGAATTGATCTGTTTCTTGATGCCATTTTCTTTTATGAAGTGCATGATTTGTGTATGAACCATATTGTTTTGCTGTGTAAGACAAAAATCATACAATAATATAATTTTCACAATAATACACAATAATTATGCATTGCAATGATTTCTATATATATGGTATTTCTTAATATTAAAATTAGTGCTATTTTCAGTATTTCTGTACATTGACTATACAAATCTATATGAAAAAAGTCGAACATGTCTAATGTTTTGCTGAGCGGGCATAAAACAATTGATGTTAAACCACTGAGTGAGATGTTGGACCAGTTGATGAGATGTTGGACCGCTTACATGTACATCATACAATTGGTGGAGCTTAATCTAATTTGCATTTGTTGATGTTTAGCAGTGACGGACGTACAAGAAACATGTACATCAAAATAAATATTTAGATGAAAGGTATCACAAAACATTTACTGACTGTTTTCTGTTCCCAAGGGGATGATGGTGTAGTGCGACAACTGCCGGGACTGGTTTCATCCTGGGTGTATGGGGATAAGTGAGGATTATACTAAGACAGTGCCTCAGTATATTTGCCCTCAGTGCAGTCCCGTCGATCTTGGTCGCGATTAGTTTGGGGAATTATGTCCCCGCAGGGATGCGGGGTCATGTGCAGCTATTTTAATTTTAGCTGGATTGTATATAATAGTTTGTCCCATTGTAACGGGCTGGGACGCCCTTTTTTCAAAATGGGAGGAATATGGTGGTCCTGGGGGTACTGGGCACGAATTACCCTGCTACCTCCGATCACATGGTATACGTCACAGCACCTGTCGTGACGTATACCTATCCTCTCTCTCTTTCTGCAGAGAACGGACGTGTCTCTGTTAGCTCCGTCATTATTTCAGAAATAAGGTATCATTTTTAAACATCTATCGGGATATAAATACGGGTCGGTCACGAGATTAAATTCCATAAAGCCCGAAGGGCTTTATGATGAATTTAATCTCGTACCGACCTGTATTTATAGCCCGATAGATGTTTTAAAATGATACCTTATTACTTATATTTACATTTGTGACTTATTCATACTTTAGATTTGCCTTATTGTGACTTTTAACGTGTGAAATGCGTTATTTTTCAAACCCAACGGCATGTATGTAATCCACTGAACGCGCGTCGACCCTTTATGACGTCACAGAGAAATTACGTCGAACGTTTATCTTTACGCACATTTATGACCTCTTGACCCCGTACCTGTATTTATACAGTTATAGATACGCATTGCTTTCAGTAGTGTTATATAAGGTAAAACATTTGCAAATGTAAATATTGTTATTTGTATATTGCATGTTATAATTGCGGGCACTAATAAATAGCGGATTATTTTACCATATTGTTTTCTCTGTTCCGCCATCACTAGAGTAACAGTAGATAATATACAGAAACACTATACTTCTTTGAAACGCACGTTGTCGGAATTAAAACCTACTGTACAATTTAATAAAACAAGTGTAGATTTACGCAAAAACTTAGTTGCATAAATTTACGACACTTCTGACACCAGTGTGGTGCTTCTGGTGTGGGTCCTAAGTGCACCACGAGTTCCGAGCTGCCAAGGAATCAAACAGACGTCCGATACTTTAAAAACTTTTATTAGAACTGACTTATGACGTATATTATTACAAAACATTCGTACTCCGAACCCGACACCGAGCCCGGCATCGATACAAAATCACTACACTATTTATGAAGACAGAGAAAAACCAAAACTCTGACCTATCTTGTTGAACAGTGCCAGGTAGTCATCCAAACAGAATGAGACCTTACCTTTGGTTGAACATTAAGTTAACAATGAAAATGTTCGACAGTGTTAAAATGACTGACGATGAATGACTCTAACTGACCATTATGTAAGATATCAAACTCTCCGCGGCGCTAACGCCCCTCGGATCATCTAATATCTGACTTAATGGACAGTTTTCGGCAAATAAATTATAACCATAACTAAAACTGAGGCCAGAAAGAAGACACTGAGTGAGTAGTATTTTGCGATCTTTTAACATGGCTGTTTTGTTGTTCTGGATATTTGGTCCTTTGAAAACATGACAAATATCATGCCGGAATGTCGTTGATGACCTGGGTCACAGAACATCATCTACCGACCGTACACCCTTAGCCAGAAAATGCACTTAAACCAAAATCTGCAACTGAGGAGGAAAGGCTTGCCTTCTTGAGGATTTTAGTCTGTTTTATCCAAGTCAAAAAAGACGAAAAGAATTCTGATGAGTAAAACTCATTTTAGCGTGATGACAGTGACTTCAGGGTGACGGTATGGAATTTATAGAGAAAACTTCAGAGATTAGGCTGAGTATTGAGTTCAGGGGTGTTGATAGCGGCGGAACCTGTTTAATTTTTTTTAAGGAAGGATTACAGTTTGATATCAAGATATCCTTCCAGATTTGATTATATCCTCCGGATAATCCCTCGGATGTTTTTAGTGCCGGTGACTTGAGGGTTATGTGAGATTTCTGAGGTAGAACCTTAGAGTTGAAATAAATAAATAAGAGTTGAAAATTCGTAGACGAGATGTGAAAACAACAAAAAAAATCCATCTTTTGATCAATTAATTTTTTTAATAACATATTCAAGAGATGGTTTGAATCAGATGTGGATACTAAAAATCCAAAGAACTTTTGGACAATTTGAAATCAAAAGATTTTACCAAAATCAACACTTGAAAAAATTACGACTTTTCAACTTTATACACAACCATTCCCCACGATTTTTGATGTCATTAACAGCTGCTTTTTCAATAAAAATGAAACTCGTACATATGTAAATTTACTGACCTGGTCATTGGTCATTTGCAAAATTATTTTGTTAAAAGACACTCTGGTTGATCACAAAAGTACTCTGAATTTGACATCAAAGAAATTTTGATATCAAACGGACTTTGATATTGAATACTGTTCGTTATCTCCACATACTTCACTATAATGTTTAAAAACACTGAACATGGTTTATCTGATAATTGTTAACAACACAACTACCGGGTATTTGCACAATTTATGAAATTTTAATCTGTTTCACAAATGTATAAAAACATTCTCTATGTTTTTTTCCTTTTTTCCGACAATTGCTGACATACCAACTATTAACGCTACTTGTTCATTTTAATCCATTTCACAAATATATGAAGTTATTTTATTACAGGAGGCATCTTCCCAAAATCCATGACGACACAGATCAACACAGTGCTGTCCTGAGTTGTCATCTGGTTCACCTGGGTACCAGTTGGAGTAGGAAGTGACGTTATTGTTGTTTTCTGTCCAGACAAATCTCCCCTCCTGTTCAATATCGTTCGCACCTATCCAGTGTGAACAGCAATGCCACCAAGAGCTACATTCCGCTGAAAGTTTTAAAATAAAATGATTGATTGATAATGTTGTTTATCGTCCCTCTCGAGGATATTTCACTCATATGGGGACGCAAACATTTGCCAGTGGTACTAAAGGTTATTGATCAGTGAGTGATTTTATTGTGCAGCTTGTACAAAGAAGATGGGGGAACAAGGCGGGCAAAATGCCTATAGCGTCGGGTATTTATAAAGAAATCATATTCAATATGTAAATTGATTATTTACTCATGTTACTTGAACTTTCTCATTAATTGACGTTATTGAACTGATGAGAAAAAAAAACTTTTCTGGGAGAAAAAAAGATCTTGTAAAACATTTTCTTTAATGAATATATCAGATTGTATTTGTGGGATTAGAACCCAAGCAACAAAAATCTCACGTACCATAATGCTTTGAGACTAACGAGCTAATCACAAGGCTACATGGCTCATGATATATCGGGACATTTAAATTATGTTTGCGATGTGACCCTTGGCTTCCCCCCAAGTTTTTTAAAACCAAAAATGTGTATATTTTATTGCAAACTTGCCTTCAGGGTCGGATATTAGGAATCATATTCAATATGTGAATTGAGTATTTAAAATAAAATCTCATTATTAAAATTTATAAAATTATGAGAAAAAAATTCTTTTTTTAGAGAAAAAATACCATTTAATATTTTTATAACGTATTCATGAGATTTGAACCCCTAGCAATAAAAATAGGACACATCATACTGCTTTGAAACTAACAAGCTAATAATCACTCTGCTACATGTTTCATGATGATTTTGAGTATTAAATTCATGCTTTACCCTTGACTTAATAGACTTAAAGTATTTCTCGGAAAGATGCATATGTTTTGTCATAAAAATGTATTTTTAAGGTATAGTGGGTCTTCGCTCCATGTTTTTGTTAACTAAAACATATTTATATTGCAAAATATAAGGATTATCTTCAAAAATAAAAATGGAGGGAAGACTCACACATATTGAAAAAAAATCAAGTATGAGAAAATGACCGTTTTTGTTCTTTTTAGTGTTTGAATGCTTTTTCATATGCACATATTTTAAGTCTTTGTGAGATTTTTGTAAATTGTAGAGATTTTACATTAAATATATTTTAATACTGTGAAATCAAAAATTTTCTAGGAGATTAATTTTCGTTGTTTTCGAGGTATGACGAAACCCACGAATTCATGAGCACCACGAAATGTAAAATGTGACATACACGAGTATTCATCAATTCTACATCCATGAAGTCAAATCCCCACGAACCAATTTTCCTCACACCACAAAAATTTGACTCAAAGAAAATATGTGCTTTTACAGTATCAGATGAAATATAAAAAAAATGGATATAATAGTGATTAAATTTTTCACTTCATATCGGTCGCACTATAAGCACTTCGTTAACCTTTATCGGCCTATCTTCTTTGTGCGGATGACAATAGACGCATTATTTATTACAACTTGTGTGAAAGAAGGAATTTTACACACAATTGTTTAATTTGAGATTAAAAGAACTTCGTAGTTCCGAATAACAGTAAAGACTGAATGATGTGAACACTAACGCAAAGTGAACGAAACGATGAGCGAACGCTAAAAGTTTTGTAAACGGTGAACGCAAAACTGTGAACGGAGAGCAAACGGTGAACGCAGTCTGAATGAACGAAGAACGCCTGCAAAACGAAACGGTGAGCGAACGGAAAAAATGGGAAAGAAGAACATTCTGGGACTTTACAAGCGAGATAGGAACTATTAATTATATCGTGATAAACTTACCGTGATCCCAGACTGGCACAAACGTTTCTGTTAACCACGTGTTCTCTTCCTCCGTTTCTATTGTAACCAAGTGAGCCCCTATATTTTCACATGCTAACTGAAATAGTCAAGGTGTATTATTTTTTGCCACTAGACTGATGGATGGAATATTTTAAAAAGCTTTCTTTTTGAGGCACGACATGCCTGACATAAATAAATGCACGTCACATGCATTTATTTATGTCAGGCATCCCAATTATTCTTACCTTGGCATTATGCCATGTGGCATTACTTCTTATATTTAAGTAATAATGGTTTCCGTAAAACATCCAACCCTCTCCTGCATGTATAAAAATCATACCTAAAGTTTGTTATGGTTTTTACCTTGTTCTTATCTTTGATTATAATAGTAGTCAAAGATAAAATAAATGTACAGAAGGAAATCTCAAATGTATATATATTAAGTAGAATCTGGTCTGTTCACGTTGAAACTGCTTTTACTTCAATATAAATACTTGTGATAAGATAATATTATATATACATTATAAATTTGACAGTGCGCTCTAACAATTCTTTATCTAAAATCTTAAAAATAACACCATAAAACATTGACTTTATCTAATTGCATAGATATTTAAATGTCTAATTGCTTAGATATTTTGAAATTATTTCCAAGTTCCTTAAAGAAGAAGGTATGGTTTTTTTAGCTTTATTGTGCCCTAAAATTGTAATGACATCAAAAAGTTTTGAAACTGGCTTAAATATTAGTTAAATAAATGACTGTCATAACTCAGAAAAGAATATGGCATGAAGGTTTACCATTCTGCAAATATGGCGTCATAAATGTGAAGCATTTTTCTATTTTCAACAGAAAAAGCCTCAAAATGGCACATTTCAAGGGTGATTTTCCTTTAGAAAATAGTGTCCACAGCCGTCGCCCACGTTAATTTTTTGATATTTTGTGCGAAATTCAATAACAAATCACATATATCAAGATCTTTGTGGGCGATGCCTGTGGACAATGTTATCTGAAAGGAAATTCCATTGAAGATGGATGTCTTCTGCAACTGTTTAAGAAAATACGGGAAAATACACATGTTTATGACGTCATAATAAGCATTTAAATACACATGTGAGAAACCAGAAGTCTCTGTCGAGACTGTAGCTCTACTGGTTTATACTTAAAACAAAGGAAGAGATAAGTAGCAGTTGGGACTTGAAACTTTAAAACAGCAATAAATAGAAAAATGATTTTTGCCGCTCATCAAAATAAAAACTGATGCACAGAATTATGTATCTTAGTATAGTCTACTTGTGTGCCAAGTTATACATGTACTGAAATTGGACCAAAACTGTAGGAGGAGTAGCATTTTGAAAGAATTTCACAGAAATTTCTATTTTTAGTAACCATGGCAACACCATTCATTAAAATCAAAAACTGATGCACAGAATTATGTATCTTAGTGTAGTCTACTTGTGTGCCAAGTTATATTGAAATCGGACCAAAACTGTAGAAGAAGTAGCATTTTGAAAGAATCTCAAAGAAATTTCTATTTTTAGTAACATGGCAAAACCGTTCATCGAAATCAAAAACCGATGCACAGAATTATGTATCTTAGTGTAGTCTACTTGTGTGCAAAGTTATATTGAAATCGGACCAAAACTGTAGGAGGAGTAGCATTTTGAAAGAATTTCACAGAAATTTCTATTTTTAGTAACAAGGCAAAACCGTTCATCGAAATCTAAAACCGATGCACAGAATTATGTACCTTAGTGTAGTCTACTTGTGTGCCAAATTATATTGAAAATGGACCAAAACTGTAGGAGGAGTAGCATTTTGAAAAATTGTTTACAGACAGACAGACAGACGGACGGACGACGGACGCATTACTATCGCATAAGCTCTTCTGGTCTCTGACCAGTAGAGCTAAAAATGACTTGTATGAATTTTCTGCATTGAAATTCAATTATTTAAAAAGCATGAGTTTTCAACTTTTACACCAGTTCCATTTTTTAGAAAATCACAGGGCAAAATTTGTATGGAAACCATACCTTCTTAGATTTTTAATTATGACGTCATCAAATGAAAAAATTTGGTGTAAACTATTCAAGTCTGATATCTAAGGATAATATTTCCGTGAACAATTTTCTTCTTCTCCTCACTTTAATTTTCCTAAAATAATTTAGCCGATTTAGCACATTCGTTGATTTACCTCTTAATTAAAATAAATAAGGGTGGTTGCCGAAAGAGGGAATCTGAAACATTAATATAAAAAGTTTATAATTTTTTTATACTTCAGAGATATACTATACGTATGTTTTAATCATTTACAGTTGAAAAGGGTCAATATATATAGCAATCCAGGCGTGTTTGTGTGTATTTGCTACACTTGAGGCTACTAATACGATTTTTTTTCGGTGGTTGCCGAAAGAGGGAATCTGAAACATTAATATAAAAAGTTTCTAATTAGCTCTACTGGTCAGAGACCAGAAGAGCTTATGCGATAGTAATGCGTCCGTCGTCCGTCCGTCTGTCTGTCTGTCCGTCTGTCTGTCTGTAAACAATTTTTCAAAATGCTACTCCTCCTACAGTTTTGGTCTGATTTCAATATAACTTGGCACACAAGTAGACTACACTAAGATACATAATTCTGTGTATCGGTTTTTGATTTCGATGAACGGTGTTGCCGTGGTTACTAAAAATAGAAATTTCTGTGAAATTCTTTCAAAATGCTACTCCTCCTACAGTTTTAGTCTGATTTCAATATAACTTGGCACACAAGTAGACTACACTAAGATACATAATTCTGTGTATCGGTTTTTGATTTCGATGAACGGTGTTGCCGTGGTTACTAAAAATAGAAATTTCTGTGAAATTCTTTCAAAATGCTACTCCAAATACAATTTTAGTCTGATTATAATATAAATGTGGCATGCAAGTAGACTGCACTAAGAACATAAAGAGACTTAATCAAGGATCATTATACTATTTATTGCTGTTGAAAAGTTTCAATTTCCAACTGCTTAAGTTCTTTTCTCTTCCTTTGCTATAAGTACAAACCAGTAGAGCTTCAGTCTCGACAGAGACCTCTGGTTTTTGTTATACTTCAGAAATATACTATACGTATGTTTTAATCATTTATAGTTGAAATAGGTCAAAATATATAGCAATCCAGGAGGTGACTATAGGTTTCCTCTCCGTCTGTCTGCCCCCCTCTGTCTGTCAGTCTGTCCCACTTGGTTTTCCGCACTTTTTTCTTAACGCTTGCAGATATTGAGCTGAATTTTGTATGTGAGTGTATCTTGGTGAGTTAAATATCAAGTTTGAATTTCGCATCGCTTCATTGATTTTTGTTAGAATTATGGAACTTTGAATTTTTCACATTCGTTCAACTAAAATCGGGTTCGTGCTGCGCTAATTTCCGATGGTCATAAAGAGTCACTTGGTCAGAAAAGCTGCAACTTACATGGAAATATCATGGGTTAGTGTTTATTCTAAATTTCAGCATTATGACTCTAAGGTATAGGTGATGCATCAATAGTTATTACAAGTTACAAGAGGAAAAATCTGGAGGAAAACAGCATGAACAATTTAGTTTAAGCAATATTTTATTATATATTGGACAGAAGGCAGTGCCTATATATGAAAGTCCTCTCCATAGTTTAACTCTTTACAGTTTATCAGGTAAGCACTGTGGCCCATGGACCTTTTGTTAATTAACCAAAAGAATTTCTATTTTATAACTTGATAGGCTTGCCTCTTGTGCAGCGAGTTCTACTTGACAACAAATTTTGGGTATGGGGGGATTGCCCAATGAATCGTTACATCATAACGATTATTCAATTTTCATTACTTTTAATTTTATAAGTTCATTGGCGTTTGCATAAACAATGTAAACTATATATTATTTACATTACTAAAACAATGATTTAATGCCTTACATAGAGACTAACATTTCTCATTCCACGATTTAATTGTTTTTCCTTCGTTTGGATTTCCCTCCAAGTTGCTCTGGATTTTATCTTTTCATTTCGAGGTTTGAAATCTAGTTTAATTGTACACACTTATAAATTACATTGATGGATCAAAAAGTTAAGCTACCATAACTTTAGTATAAGAAGTTCCTTAAAAGTACATTTTCTTTAAAATTGTTACCATTTATTTTTCATTCGCAGATTATTTAATTTTTATATGAGAAAAAAAATGTCCGTAAAGGCAAACCAGATGATAAGGTATCTTATGCTTTGTATTTAATGAGTCGAAGAATTATCGATGAATAAAGGCGTATATTACAAGTCCTTTTAGGAGACTTCAGCAATGTTTTATCAGAAAAAGATATCCTTGAAGCCAACTAGTTCAAGATAATGTAGGCGTATGAGTGATCTACATGTATCATGTAAATACGAGCATAAACCAGGGTGCCTGAAATTGAGAACCAGGTACCTTTTGTAAAAAATAAGTAGAGAGTATATAAAAGCCTATGGTCATCTCTCTACAATACATTTTTTCATTAAATAAGCTCACTTAAATATTCTGTATATACTATATAGTTCTTCTGATCCTTTGAAATATTTGTTGATCGATTGTATACTGTTTAACGTCCCTCTCCAGAATATTTCACTGATATGGAGACGTCACAATTGCCGGTGAAGGGCTGCAAATTTAGGTCTATGCTCGGCACTTACGGCCTTTGAGCAGGGAGGGATCTTTATCATGCCACACCTGCTGTGACACGTGGCCTCGGTTTATACGGTCTCATCCGAAGGACCGCCCTATTTAGTCGCCTTTCACGACAAACAAGGGGGTACTGAGGACCTATTCTAACCCGGATCACCACGGGGCGAAATATTTGTTGAAATTTGTTGAAAAAGGATGAAACATTTGATTGCAAAGACTATTTTAAAACCTAATTTAATTATATAATTATAAACTTTATCGAAAATTCAGTACATGAAGGCACATATTGCAGCCGGAAAAAATATGAACACATGTATATTTTTGGCACCCACTGACACTATGTACCAAGAGGCAAACAATATCCGAATAGGTTTATATAATGTGTACAGAGCAGGAAATGTGTGAGCTAATGCCCACTTGTAATACCCCTGTTTTGATGTTAATATACAATATCATGTTAATAAACGTTAAGTGTATATGCATGGAAAAAAAGGAATTTGACATTATATTCAAATACAAATAGATCCCACCATACTGCATGCCTCAACAGAGTATGTACTGAAAATTGAAGCACCTGTCATGATCGAGTATAGTTGCTGTGGAAACATGCAACAAAAATTTGTTAAATTAATGAAACGGACAGATGCGCTGACAAGCAGGAAGTTGACATACGATTTGAACAGAAATTGATCCCACGTGCACCATAAAAAATGCTTCACAAAAGAGTGTACTTAAATGTCAAGCACCTGCGATGAGTAGTTGCCGAGAAACTGTGACAAGAATTTTTATATATGGAACTTGAATGAAATTAATAGACAGATGCACTGACCAACAGGAAATTGCATCGGATTTGAACAGAAATGCATCCATCATATGGCATGGCTGAAAGAAGATTGTGTTAAAATTTCAAGAATCAGCGATACTTAGTTGCTGAGAAAAAAACTGACGAAATCTGATATGCGTGAAACATGTATGAAACAGACAGACTCACTGACAAACAGGAAGTTTACATTAGATTTAAATAATAATATAACAATAATATATCCCACCTATGACATGCCTCAGAAAAGATTTTGCTACAATTCCAAGCATCTGCGACTAGTAGTTGCTGAACGAACAAACGCACAGATAAACAGGAAGTTGACATCAGATTTAAACAGAAATATATACATTTGTGGTATTTTCCACTATATAAACACACAGAGAGAAAATATCTTCAATGCTGTATGAAGTTTGTCAGCGGTCAACACATGACCGAATCACTCGGCGTAACAATATCTACATGAAGAAGTACTACTTTTTACATGTTAACATTATGAAGTAAGTCACACAACTAATAACAATAAAACATACCAAACAAAGCCTTGTTTTGTGATATTTATTCACAAATCTACATACATGTATATCATTTATTTTATTGAATAAAAATTCTAAATAGAGGACAAAAAAATAAAGACCATGTAAATATGAAATCCGTCTGCTGCTAAGTTTTAAATGTAAATTACACAGGAAACACGGCTGATTATGGGAAGTTTGATATGGGAGGAAATGAAATTTCTGAGGAGCTATGGCAACTCTTTGAGGATAAAATTATGGAAAATATGGATCTGACAAATATGGAAGTGGTATCTCCTATTGAGAATGTGAATGAAATATTAATGAAGGAAGAATTGTTAGAGTGGGCCTTTACTTGCCTCCCCCCTCCAGAGACCCCAGCTGTGCCCAAAAGATTCAAGTCCTTCACTGAGAATGATTTAAAACAGTTTGAAGATGCAAGGTAGTCAAAATCTACAAAAATCAACAAAAAAGTGGGCTATAAAATATTTCAAGGTAGGCCTAGATAATATTTTAAAAGACAAAGTATAAAATTTTCCCTTAAAATAAACTTGGTTAACAAAATTAATTTTAAAATAATTTTACAATAATTAGAACTGAATTAAAAAAGAAAACTGAAGCTGTTCCCTACTTTCTAGCATAGTTATTTGAATATGTTAGTATCTGAAGTCTACCATGAAGCCCTTGATTTTGATGTGACAGCTGATGTCCTGGCGTCACAATTGCGAAAATTCTATTGTGAGGCCAAACCAAAGGAATGCACTAAACGTAAAGAAAAAATGATCGATGTTCAAACACAGCACTATCAGAAGAATACTCTCAAAACATAAGATTGGCAATCAATAGGCACCTACAAGATATTGGACGGCCAATAAATATTGTTCATGACACAGTGTTTAAATCTGCAAACCGTACCCTTGATGGGATGCTCAAAGCTATGACACAAAGCGGGGATTCAAGGCCGAAAATGCACAAAACAGTTCTAAATCCATATGATCTTGAAAAAATCTCTTCTTTTTCAAAATACTCCTTTCTTAACGAGATCGTGATGAATATTCATATCGAATCCAAAACGAGGCTAGCGTCGGTAGAAACTATGGCGGCTGAATTGAAAGTCAAAACATCGACTCGTGATTTATCTACCGTACCTGTCATTTCCTTCAGTTTTGTGGAGGAAGTTGTAGGAAAGTGTGCTAAAAGTGATGGCACAAAAGAGCTCACCAAAGGATATAAGTATTTTAGTGAGAAATACGTCACAGACATTAGAGGTAAAGACACTATCTGCATGCTTATACATACTGTACTTGTACTTTCAGTTTCACACTACAATATAAACAAACCAAGGTTATTTCCCCAATCTAATCGTTATCAAATAATACATGATTATTTTTTTCGTGATATATAATATAAAACATGAGCCTGTTAACTTTTCAAATTATTGCACAACATCATTGACAACATTGACAATGAATTTGGTTTATGAACCATGCATATGCTAGGTAGGGCATGTCCCTTATATTAAGTCATTTATCATTATCCCTATATAAACAATATCTCATTATTTTTAACAGTATTATTTGCATTATACAGTAATATATATCTCACACTGGTGATGCAAAAAGTATATCAGTATTATATAATTATGCTTTTAAATTAAAACTTACAGTGTATGCTTTGGATGGTGATGGAGGATGTCTTATAAGAGCAAGATGTTATAGATCCCAGAAAAAGAATGAGTCCCCACATGATGTAGAGGTATACAAACTTGAATTGTGTTTCTGACATGATATTTAATAATTATACCAAGTACAATTAATTGTCCATGTTTAAGTTTATGATTGAATTTATAAATTTGTGTAACTAAGATTAATAACTATATGTTGTATTCAATTTTTAAAGAATATGTACATGCATGTTTTTTGTATATGTCAGGTCAAATGATAATTGTACTTTAATGATATTCTAATACATATATAATCATTTTTAGGTAGTAATAAAGAAAGGACCGGTGTTTGGAAGAGAAGACAGCAAGTGTTCCTGTGCAGTTGGTAGATCTGGATCTTGTGGACACATTGTAGGTGTATTGTGCTCCATTGCGCATATGAAAGCATCCAATCTTAAGGCAGTTCCGACTGATGTTGCCAAGACTTCCTTACCACAAACTTGGCATGTTCCAAGAGGTAAACATTTTTTGGTCTGTCTGTTTAAGCAGTTTTACACTTACAAGATTACCGATGCTCAATCTAATTAAAAATAGATGTTAGATCCGCTTGCATACTCGCTACACAAACTAAAATTAGATGTTAGATCCCCTTGCATACTCGCTATACTAACAGATGTTAGTAAAGCGAGTATGCGAGCGGATCTAACATCTAATTTTAATTAGATTGTGTAGTGAGTATGAGAGCGGATCTAACATCTCATTTTAATTAGATTGACCAATGCTTTAAATCAAACTCTGAATCATAGATATAATTATGTAACCAGGGTTATTTATTGTTATCAATGCTACTTTATACTTGCGCTGCATATATGTGAGAATGCGGTATGAACGACTTTGTGTTAATGAGGTAGGGTAAGATGAATTTATTCTAAAGTAAAGTCTAGCTATTATGTTTTAATTATCTGTCTAAATGTCTGTCTATGTGTTGTCTATATGTTGTGTGTAATTGTAATATTTCAGGTTTACTCTGAGGTTTTATTTTGACCCTAGTAAATTATTGAACCTGAACCAGATTGTCATTTTTCTGATGTTCTACCACTGGCTACAATTATTTTAAACAAATTTAAGAATTACATGTAATATGTATTTAAAAAAAACAACATATAAATCATATATATATACATGCAAATTATCAGATGCACAAAGATACACATTTGAAATGCATTTGTTTCTTTAAAAATTTAAGTGTAAAATTTTATTTTAGGTGAGAAAATTTGTGGCAGTTCATCCGACAATATAACTACCACAGGATTCAACACGAGTGACCCCAGGATGAAGACCCGTGGATTAAAGACAACCTTATACAATCCCTTAAATTCAGAGAGTTCACCGATAGGAGAACTGTGTGAAGCTTTGGCATCCATTGACAAATCATGTCTTTTGTTATCAGTTGTGAGCCCCAGTGAGCAGCAGAAAGATGTGTGTACCAAGTTCGGGAATTTTCCTATAGGATCACCCATAGGAGTAGAGCAGAAACTGCACAGTGAATACGTTCTAAATATCTTGGATGCTGAAGATTTCCCATCTTTACCGAAACAAAACACCATGGTCAACAATGTGGCAGTAGTTCTAGATTATAATAAATCTGTGAAACTGGAGTCACTGTCAGTGACGGAGATGCAGGCCAGTGAAATTGAAGTTTCTACTCGCCTTCAGTCCCAGGATCCAAAATGGCACAAAATACGTCAAGACAGAATTACTGCATCTGTTGCAGGAGACATTGTACGACGGAAAAAAGGTTAGTATATAATCTATGAATGCCTAAAAAAATAAGTATCTAATAATATTTGTAAATATGATATTAAGCATTTCTTAATGTAAAAATAATCATCTTTGTATGCCGAGTGTTAATGATACCATACAAAACAACATTTTTTTTATAGATTGTGATCCACTTGTGGCACGACTGAGGACCACACGGAAGGTAGTTTCAGCAGCAATGAGACACGGCTTAGCATGTGAACCTACAGCTGCATTAGCGTATGTGCAGGTATGTAATATTTGATGTCTAAATACATGTACATCATATCAAATTACTTCAGTTAAATTTTTTATTGAATCAAAATTAATTTTCTTTATAAATTTTAGGCTATGGATGAAGATGTTAACATCTACCCATGTGGTCTTGTTATAAGCCCATGGTCACCCTGGATAGCAGCCACACCAGACAGGAAAGTGTTCTGCCCATCATTAACACCACCACACGGTTTACTTGAAATCAAGTGTCCTGTGAGATGCCTATCCGACTACCTCACCAAAGATGAAAATGGATACCACCTGAAGAACAATCATAAGTACTACCATCAGATGATGACCCAGATGGCAGTTACTGGACTTGAATGGTGTCATTTTTTTTGTGTGGACACCTGAGGAATTTCATTTAGAGCTTGTGCATTTTGATGCAGATTTTTGGCAAGACATGAAAGAAAAGATAGATATTTTCTTTTTTTATCATTATTTAATGTGAATGCAATTGAGAAATAAATATAATTTTAAAAATTTATTAGGACATGAACTAACCAGAAGTCTCTGTCGAGACTGTAGCTCTACTGGTTTGTACTTATCATAAACCATTGCACTATTTTATGTTTCTTCGTGTAGTCTACTTGTGTGCCAACTTATGAAATCAAACTAAAACTGTAGAAGGAGTAGCGTTGTAAATGAATTTCACAGAAAATTCTATTTTTAGTAACCATCGAAATCTAAAACCGATGCACTATTCTATGTATCTTAGTGTAGTATACTTGTTTGCCAAGTTATATTGAAATCAGACCAAAACTGTAGAAGGAGCAGCGTTTTAAAGGAATTTTACAGAAAATTCTATTTTTAGTTACCATGGCAACACCGTTCATCGAAATAAAAAACCGATGCACTATTCTATGTATCTTAGTGTAGTCTACTTGTGTGCCAAGTTATATTGAAATCAGACCAAAACTGTAGAAGGAGTAGCGTTTTAAAGGAATTTCACAGAAAATTCTATTTTTAGTAACCATGGCAACACCATTCATCGAAATCTAAAACCGATGCACTATTCTATGTATCTTAATGTAGTCTATTTGTGTGCCAAGTCATATTGAAATCAGACCGAAACTGTAGAAGGAGTAGCGTTTTAAAGGAATTTTACAGAAAATTCTATTTTTAGTAACCATGGCAACACCGTTCATCGAAATCAAAAACCGATGCACTATTCTATGTATCTTAGTGTAGTCTACTTGTGTGCTAACTTATTTGGAAATCAGATCAAAACTGTAGAAGGAGTAGCGTTTTAAAGGAATTTCACACAAAATTCTATTTTTAGTAACCATGGCAACACCGTTCATGAAATCAAAAACCAATGCACTATTTTATGTATCTTAGTGTAGTCTACTTGTGTGCCAAGTTATATTGAAATCAGACCAAAACTGTAGAAGGAGTAGCGTTTTAAAGGAATTTCACAGAAAATTCTATTTTTAGTAACCATGGCAACACCGTTCATTGAAATCAAAAACCGATGCACTATTCTATGTATCTTAGTGTAGTCTACTTGTGTGCCAAGTTATATTGAAATCAGACCAAAACTGTAGAAGGAGTAGCGTTTTAAAGGAATTTTACAGAAAAATCAATTTTTAGTAACCATGGCAACACCGTTCATTGAAATCAAAAACCGATGCACTATTCTATGTATCTTAGTGTAGTCTATTTGTGTGCCAAGTAATGACATGAAAGAAAAGATAGATATTTTCTTTTTTATCATTATTTAATGTGAATGCAATTGAGAAATAAATATAATTTTAAAAATTTATTAGGACATGAACTAACCAGAAGTCTCTGTCGAGACTGTAGCTCTACTGGTTTGTACTTATCATAAACCATTGCACTATTTTATGTTTCTTCGTGTAGTCTACTTGTGTGCCAACTTATGAAATCAAACTAAAACTGTAGAAGGAGTAGCGTTGTAAATGAATTTCACAGAAAATTCTATTTTTAGTAACCATCGAAATCTAAAACCGATGCACTATTCTATGTATCTTAGTGTAGTCTACTTGTGTGCCAAGTTATATTGAAATCAGACCAAAACTGTAGAAGGAGTAGCGTTTTAAAGGAATTTTACAGAAAATTCTATTTTTAGTTACCATGGCAACACCGTTCATCGAAATAAAAAACCGATGCACTATTCTATGTATCTTAGTGTAGTCTACTTGTGTGCCAAGTTATATTGAAATCAGACCAAAACTGTAGAAGGAGTAGCGTTTTAAAGGAATTTCACAGAAAATTCTATTTTTAGTAACCATGGCAACACCGTTCATCGAAATAAAAAACCGATGCACTATTCTATGTATCTTAGTGTAGTCTACTTGTGTGCCAACTTATTTAGAAATCAGATCAAAACTGTAGAAGGAGTAGCGTTTTAAAGGAATTTCACAGAAAATTCTATTTTTAGTAACCATGGCAACACCGTTCATGAAATCAAAAACCAATGCACTATTTTATGTATCTTAGTGTAGTCTACTTGTGTGCCAAGTTATATTGAAATCAGACCAAAACTGTAGAAGGAGTAGCGTTTTAAAGGAATTTCACAGAAAATTCTATTTTTAGTAACCATGGCAACACCGTTCATTGAAATCAAAAACCGATGCACTATTCTATGTATCTTAGTGCAGTCTACTTGTGTGCCAAGTTATATTGAAATCAGACCAAAACTGTAGAAGGAGTAGCGTTTTAAAGGAATTTTACAGAAAAATCAATTTTTAGTAACCATGGCAACACCGTTCATTGAAATCAAAAACCGATGCACTATTCTATGTATCTTAGTGTAGTCTATTTGTGTGCCAAGTAATATTCAATTCAGACTAAAATTGTAGGAGGAGTGGCGTTTTGAAAAATTGTTTTCAGACAGACGGACAGACAGACAGACGGACGGACGCCGGACGCATTTCTATCGCATAAGCTCTTCTGGTCTCTGACCAGTAGAGCTAAAAAACTTCATGGTGGCATATTCATAAGGTGCCACCTCACTTTATGAATAATATTCTGGCTGGCTTGAAGGGTTATAGTTTATGCACCTCATGTATTTTTAGAAATTAAATCATATCTTATACATGTATTTACATTATTTATTTGATGATTTGCTACAAATAATGAAATTAAACAGTCAAGTTTGCTCTACATTTTGGACAGCAAGTATAATTTTGTAAATGAATATATAGAGATATTCATGCTTATGTCCCTCTTAGTTATCAGATATTTTTTTCCTCTGAATTGTAAAGAATTCTTATAGAAAATAATTGGAAATGTAAAAATTAAGAAAAAACTAAATATTTAGAACTTTACAATATCAATAACTATATATCTACTTTGAAAAAAATGCATCTTGTTTCACATGTACCGATAATTAGTAGCATACATGTATTTTTACAAATCTTGAAATTCAGAATATATTATTGAAGATTTTTTTTATGAAATACAAGGCATGATTAATTTGCTTCTCTTGAACATTTACTTTTATTCCATAACATAGAGTACATTATCCTACAAGTACAAGTATTTCAATATAGATCTACATGTGCTACCCATAATCCTAATACTCCCCCTGAGTACATGTACCTGATTAATAATTTCTCCGAGTCTTACATACAAGTTTGAATGAACGTCAAAGTCATGCCCACTCTTTAATCAGAGGCCCCCTAAAGAGAGTTAACATGTTTGCCACTGTCCATATCTGATTTATGGACCCAACCATACTTAGAGGAATAACACCATAAAAAATATGAAATTCCTTCACGCGGCGAATGTGGCGCTCAATATGTATACGCAATTTTGCAATCGTTTGGGTCTCCTCAATCTCTTGCATCGTGAACTGACCCTGGCTCATAAGAAAAGGGGGTATGTTAACACCAATGCCAGTCCCTTCCAGATTTTGATTAAAACAAATCCCTTGTCTGCCATGATTGAGTCCCCCCCCCTTCAAGTAAATCTATCAGACCACTAAGCTTTGTTATCTCTACATCAGACATACAGCTAGTGTAAAGACTTGAAACAAAGGTAAAATCACCATGAGGTGCTATACCAACCAGTCCCTTCCATGTAAGTGTACTCTTATATGAAGAGTAAAATTTGGAGCCAAGGACAAGTGAGGAGGGTCGCTCAGTTTTGATTTCTGTGCAATCAATTATCACCCGTGTTGTAGGATACATAATTTTAAAGCAATCGGGCATTTTTCTGTCAATCTGTTCTCTAGATGGCCAAATATTTATGCTTCCAAGTACAAAATACAAAAAATTTGCCCATGTAATGATTTTTCTGCTTACTGTGGAGATATGGCAGTTAAATCTAACTGCTAGATCTTGTTCCATAAGACCACATTTGAGGCGACACAAAAACATGAAAAATTCATCAATCAGCAGCATATTTCTTTGTCTGCCAGTCAAGTTAGGATTTGCATTGGCTGAAACTCTATAGTAATAGCTTGTCATGGAGCTTGCTGCTGGTTTGATAAATTCAAATACTGTAGTAAAAATAGAAAAAGTCATGAAACCAGTATAGAACATGATCATTGAATTGTCTTTTGAAAAACGCTCCACCCCAAATCTCTCGATGTCAAGTTTTTGCTGGAGTCTGGCAATGCTCTCGTCCCTTTCTCTTATCATGCTTTCCAGCATTTTGATTCTGTCGCTGTCTGAGGACACCGAAGATGAATCTTCTACTGGTGAGCAACTAAAAATCAAATGCATCAAATACTAAATTGACAGTCAAAAAATAATGATAATTGAATAAACTTAACTTACATGATTATCTTACTGCACTGCCTGATGTTCCAGCATCAGTATTTGTAGGATGGTGTCAGCCAGCAACCAAAATGTCTGATGTTAATTAAATCATTCAAAATAGCAAAACTACAATTGCAAGTCGATATTTCTGTTAACAGCTTGACAAATGTGTAGTATTTTGAAAATGATTTCAATTGATGATCCAGCATCAGTCCGACCCGCAGAACACCTTAAAATAAAACTCGAAGATATCCATTAAATTTAGTGTACTTATAATATATATTCAGTGTATTTATAAATATGGGTCCCTATAAATAATAATGAAATGATTAGTGCTCCAGAGGAAATTTACATAAAATTAAAAGAAAAACTTCAGCTTTAAATTAAGATTTTGTGAAAATAATAAAACATAAAAATCTGTGGACCAGCATACTTGAAATAAAATTTATATTCAATAAGGAATGCATTACCAATTTTCATTCAGCAAATTATCATCAAATGGAGCCAATGCCTCTGCAATACCATCCTTGTCAGATTTCTGCAGTTTTTCGGGGAGTGGATTTTTAATGATTGGTCTCCTTGGCGTTGAATTCTTGGTCCAGTTGAAAATAGAGGGAACACCACCAGGTCTCAGAGTTGTCCTTACCGGTGTCAATTTATAGTCCTCTGCTTTAAAATGCCTTGAACAAACAACAGCTTCCTTGACCTAATGTGAAAAACGTGCAATTTCTTTGAATTCCTAAGGTGACTCATAAACTGAAGTCTTGTGATTGTCACTCAGCACTGAAGTGTAATCGTTGAAATACAGACCTGTTGCGTCTCTTGTAGTTGTATATCGTGTTTAATGTGTATAGTTTCTTTATTTTTACCACACTTAGTAAACAGCTGTAAAAATAAGTTGGGTCCCCATATACGAAATTTACAGACTTACACGTTACATGTATACAAAAATTTCCTATATTTCCCAATTTAATATTTATAAACAGTAGTTGACACGCTATATATAAATCCCATGTTGATACAGGTATGTGTTATACTACGATTATCAATATTCTAGGCGGATTAGACCTTCCAACATAACGCCACAAGTGATGATGTATTTGTATGCTTATGTAAACAACATTCTCATATCATTCATTCTTACGTTAAAAAGGGGATTCAGGATCCCTCCTTATGGCTTGAATCCATAATCTCCTGACATTTTCATTGCTTGGGAATTTGTGAAAAGACAATTCTGGGTGCAAGCGACCGTTGCCGTTACACAGAGGGACGCAACAATGCCTGTCGTTCTTCCCGATGCTGGGCGTCGCCATTTTTTTAGAGCTTCGATCAACCGACCTTAGCCTCGTTTTGAGATCGAACGCGGGGCTTATGAATATTCTTTGAGAATGGAGTGTGCACCCTTTTCACCCAATGTACTCCGTCAGTGTGTCTGATTCAATCTGTCTTCGCACTTTGTTTCTCGTGGTCATGAATTCACCAACAATTGCGTCTTGATTTGTTTGAATTCTGTAACGATTGCAATGCCGAATATGTTGTTCTCCGGCACGAGACTCAGCAGAAAAACTTTCAAGGTAGTTTTCATAACAATGAAGCTCCAGCTAACAAAGGCCTCTACGCTATTCCAGATTCCCTTTTGTGTCCTCTCAAATTGCTTCGTCTTCTTATGTCCAAAACAGAAAAAAGGAGCAAAACAACTGTTCAACGTGTGCTGGAAAGATGCCCTCTCTTGTCAAAGTGCCTGTGACATCTGGAACACTTGAAAACCTCTTCAAAAACAATCATTAAGATGCTTCATGAAGGAAAAGGAGCAACACAACTGTTCAACGTGTGCTTGAAAGATGCCCTCTCTTGTCAAAGTGCCTGTGACATCTGGTACACTTGAAAACCTCTTCAAAAACAATCGTTAAGATGCTTTATGAAGGATATATCCAAATCCGTCAAATGCCAAAATTCTTATACTCCTCACTGTCTCCGTGCCACTGCAATATCTGCCATGAATGACGCAGGATCTGAAGCAAGGCAAATAATGATCATGTCTGGTCGTCGATTCGAAGCCTCCTTGAAGTCCTACAACAGAGATCTATCGCTTCACCCAAAGAAAAAAGCTTCTACAGTTCTATCATCTCTAACAAATTCTGAATATGCGAATTTTCCTCTTTCGTCTTCTAACTTGAACGGCCCCGTGGGGATCCGGGTTAGAATAGGTCCTCAGTACCCCCTTGCTTGTCGTAAAAGGCGACTAAATGGGGCTGTCCTTCGGATGAGACCATATAAACCGAGGCCCCGTGTCACAGCAGGTGTGGCACGATAAAGATCCCTCCCTGCTCAAAGGCCGTAAGTGCCGAGCATAGGCCTAAATGTGCAGCCTTCACCGGCAAAAGTGACGTCTCCATATCAGTGAAATGTTCTGGAGAGGGACGTTAAACAGTATACAATCTGTGTCTGTTCAAGTTACAGCCGAAATACCCCCAAACGCCAATCTCATCCTGCCTCTTCAACCTTCGACGATCTATTCCCAAGTGGATATCCAATCTACATCAGCAACAGTGAACTAATTCTACTAGAATGATTACAACAGAAATTCTGACGAAATCTACCTTCAACAACTGCACTATCATCATCAACAAAGGTTAGGCAAACATGCTTTCTTCGTTCGAATTCCAATAAAGGCAAATCATCCCACGTGGAAGGAAATTGTGTTGATTTTTACAATTAACATATCTTAATATTTAAGAAAATAACGAAATGTGTTTTTTATTGTGTCAAATATTTATTCATTGTAAAAAAATTATTGTTATCTTCGGTATATGAAACTAACGTTTAATCGATGAACTTGGAGGAACTACTTTTTATTATGCTTATGTCCGTTTCTGGGTCAACATTTCGTCATAATATATGGCGGACGGTTAAAGCAATAATAAAAATATCATTATCCGCCTCAAATGTATACTGTATATAAGTAATAAATAACATGTTTATGTACTTCAATAGGAATTGAAGTGGGTCGGTACGTGATCAAATCTTCTGAGAAGGCCTTCGGCCTTCACAGGATTTGATCACGTGATCGACCAACTTCAATTCCCATTGAAGTTTATAGACATGTTATTTATTCCTTCAATGAATCCCATCATATGGCATGCCTAAGAGAAAATTATGTTAAAATTTCAAACATCTGCGATGAGTAGTTGCTGAGAAAAAAAAAAACTGCGACGAACATTTGTTATGCATTAAATATGTATGAAACCACAACCAGTTCCCATCAGCAATCACCGATACAACAGTATAAACCCAAAACCCAACATCCACCACAAGTTCTCGACCATTAGCAATCCGTACTTCACCTTCTAAACTACAAGTGTTATGCCTACATGTTCCTTCAGTAGCCCTCCATCCAGCAGCAGTACTTTATACTGCACCAATCACCCAAAGTACTCTGTCTACCACAACCAGTTTCAGTAACACTCCAAGTCTCTTCCTTAACAACAATCAACTTGTCTCAAGCTGCTGCTATTTTACCAGCACCCACGTTCGAATCCTCCCCTAGTCAATCCACGAGCAAGAAGACAATAAAACTGAACTGCTTTTCTGGACCTATCGTTGAGATTAAAGGACCACAAAATGTCAGCGGAACACCAGAAGATTCCGAGTTCAGGATCTGGCAATTTTTTCTTGATTGCAAAAGTACTTCTGCAAGTTCAAAGACTAGCTTTGGCTGAATCTTAGCCCAGAAGATATACAGCAAATAAGAGCTCATCGAAGACATTTCTTCTGTAATAGGAAAAACATCCCTGTCATATCTCCAATGAAATGAATGGATCCAATGAAGCTCACTTAAAAGAAGTTATTTCTGGGATCAACAACGGACTCCGAAAAATGCAAAGAAGACGACTACCATTCACATCTTTGGATAGTCCGAAAAATCAGACATTTTCCTGTCTTACATGCCAGGAAAACGTCAGATTTTTCAGACTAATCTTTGGAGAAAATTTAAGTCAGGAGAACAGTCGTGTTGTGGAACATTTGAATCTAGTGGATGGTTGTGATGTGTTTAATTTAAGATATAAACTTATTTTTGTGCACCAGTTGTTGAGTATTAAGCTTGTTCATTTATCAACACTAATGGACAATATGTACTTGAATGTATTTAGATTTGTAATTAATAATAACCAATGATCTTTTTCATATATTATTTGTTTTAACATTGATGGGCAATATGTTATGTTCAATAATACCGTTAATACCGTTAACGCTACATGTAATTGACATTGTACACTTACTTGACACACACAAAAAAATAATGAGGAATGAAAGCAAGTGGAAAGTTTTATGTTGACTAGAATATATCCTTCTTTGGTTTTACAACAGATCTCAAATAGGTTTCCATAATTGACCAAACATTCTCAATTGGATTGAGATAAGGAGACAAAGCAAGTGTTGAAATTACGGATTCTGAAAGTCCATTATCTTTCATCCACTGGTTTGTTGATTTGCTCGTGTGCTTCCTGTCAATGTCCTTTAAAATATGTTCATATTCAATGCAAGCAGCTTCAATTTTTTAAGTATGCTACGCATGCATGTAGACTAAACATGGAAAATTAAGAGGTAGGAAAGCTTTGGTCAGTTACTGCGTCTTAATTTAAATGCAAATGAGGTTGCTCATTTTTCATTTCAATTAACTACCCGGATGAAATGTATAAATATTGCATGTGTTAGGATCCTACACTGCGGATCTGGAAGTAAATCCCCTGGAATTAGCTGTTATTAAATGCACAAACTAAATGAAGAAAAGGGACCTTGGAATCCCCACCGGTTTCTAGTTTCTATAGAGTTTAAAGCATTAGTCTTTGTGCATTTCTGCTTAATAAGTAAATTGAAATAAAACAAACAATAAAACAAATAGACAGACGGACAATCAATTGAATCAAACTCTACCTGGATTTCAGACTGGCAGAAAGGCTTCTGTTAACCATGAATATTCTTATTCTATTTCCATGGAAACCAAATAGGCCCCTAGCTTTTTAACTATTTTCACACTGAAATAGAGAAGAGGATTCATCCTTTTCACAAATTCATATTTTATTTATTTTTTTCAAATTTATTTTTACGATAGCTCCAAAAGTGTTGAGGTAGAACGTTAAGTCATTTACAATTTATAAATATGTTATTGATAAACGGATAGAAAATATCAATTTGAGATTAAATCTTATACAAGCGGATGATAGAGGCCGTTGGATAAACCTATGCTTTATCCACGGGTAGATGCTTTATCAATAGCACTTCCGGTTTTGACACTATCCCTCGCTTCGAGATTTTATTTTATTGAAACTTTTATTCGTTAAAATCCATGCCCTTATAAATTGAATGATAAAGAGCAACAATGTCATTAAAATTAAGAAAAAGATTTGTTCATGTCAAACAAGTGTCTAATTTTATAAAGGCTACTTGAAGACAATTTTCACGATCCCATGGTCCTTACTACTTTGAGTCAGAAGTTCTTTTGATTGAAAGCTCCAGCAAATCACACAAGGTTTTCAAAAACGGAGATAGCAGATTTTTAATTTTTGAATATATATTTGTGTGATTTGATATTGGCTTTATCCAACTAGTTGAAATGGTGTATATTAACGTCGGCAAACCTTGCGAATATATACAACATTTCAACTCGTTGGATAAAGCCAATATCAAATTACACTGTGACAATATAGATATCCTCTTTATATGCCGTATAACGTTATGTTTTATTTTAAAATGAATAAATAAAATTGGTGTCTCATCAAGTTATAAAGGTTATATACTTTCTTCAAATAAGACAATTCAACTCCATTACTTTAAAAAGTACTGAAATATATATTTTATCGTGAATGAGCCGAAAAACATGATAGTCTACTAGGTTTATTTTACTACAAACACGTGGGTTAGGGAAATTTAAGATATGATTTCAATTGACTGCTGGAAAGCTTATTTGGGTTGATGTCTATTGTTCAACGTCCTCTCAAGAATTTTTCACTCATGGAGACGCCACCACTTGCCAGCGGAGAGCTGCAAATATTTGTCCTTTACTCGGCACTCAGGGCCATCGAGCAGAGAGGGATCATTTCCGTGCCAGCAACTACTGCGGTTGATACGGACCAAAGGACCTGTCCCCACGTTCCACAGTGAGATTCATACCTGCGACGTAAGGATTGACTCCTTTCTTCGCGACTCTAGAGCAGACGCTCTATCAACTGCGCCACGCGGGCGACATTGACATTTACATGCTTGATTCCTGTTTGTATCACTATAAGTTGAAATAAAGAATTTTTTGTTTAAATAACGTATCGCTCGCCTCTTCATTTTATATATCTCCTAAATTTTCAAATTTCAGCATTTTAATTTTAAAATTTTAAAATCGCTCGCCCAAAATTTTCTGTCAAAAATCCGAAGACCAAGATATTAATTGTGTGTCGCCTATTTATATTCGTAGAAGATTGTGTGTACTGAAGGCCAATGACTTCATTTTTCCGCAAATTGATGTATGATGTAAAAAAAAATACAAAGCCAATTCAGCAAAGAGATGCCTTTAGGAGATGATTTTTAGCCCTAGAGAATGTGAATGAGCCAATATCTATCGCTGTCATTGGAAAAGATAATTTCTGTGAAACTGTTGCGGATCTAGTTAAACTCTGAAAACTGGCGAAATGTTTATGACAATTCCTTTGGTGGCAGAGGATAGTTTCGGATTTATTACCGATCAAAATAATAGAAAAAATAAAGAAATATGAGGTCTGACTGCATATTATAGGTAATTTTATTGCTAGAATATTTTGTGGGTGCGTTTGAAGGGAATTGGTGGTCTTGTATATTTTATCTACCCTTTAGTGTCAATAGTACTACTCTCTATATGGGATATGGACTAGAAATACGAAAGTAAGCTCAAAAATCAGTTTCGGTATTTCACAAGAAAAGCTGGGTGGGTTCGTAAGATGAATTGTAGCTTGAAAACCAGGTGCTTGAGCCATTTATCTCTTGCTATTTAGTGGTAGGTACAAATGTTGTTCTATAATAAATTTGCCAGCTTAGGTCATGCGCACGGGCCTGGAAGTAGTTGCCGCTGCGGCGAAATTGTGAAAATAGGCCTGATTT